>NW_027258509.1:0-70309 GCF_045791955.1 Oncorhynchus clarkii lewisi
AATTCACAATCATGTTAAATACACTTATACTTCACAGTCATGTAAATACAACTATACTTCACAGTCATGTAAATACAACTATACTTCACAGTCATGTAAATACAACTATACTCCACAGTCATGTAAATACAACTATACTTCACAGTCATGTAAATACAACTATACTTCACAGTCATGTAAATACAACTATACTTCACAGTCATGTAAATACAACTATAATTCACAGTCATGTAAATACAACTATACTTCACAGTCATGTAAATACAACTATACTTCACAGTCATGTAAATACAACTATACTTCACAGTCATGTAAATACAACTATACTTCACAGTCATGTAAATACAACTATACTTCACATTCATGTAAATACAACTATACTTCACAGTCATGTAAATACAACTATACTTCACAGTCATGTAAATACAACTATAATTCACAGTCATGTAAATACAACTATACTTCACAGTCATGTAAATACAACTATAATTCACAGTCATGTAAATACAACTATACTTCACAGTCATGTAAATACAACTATACTTCACAGTCATGTAAATACAACTATACTCCACAGTCATGTAAATACAACTATACTTCACAGTCATGTAAATACAACTATACTTCACAGTCATGTAAATACAACTATACTTCACAGTCATGTAAATACAACTATACTTCACAGTCATGTAAATACAACTATACTTCACAGTCATGTAAATACAACTATACTTCACAGGCATGAAAGGGGTGGAGACAATCACACAGAGAAACAGATCAGTGTGACTAAACTATGTGAATTAATCTATAATTCACAGTCATGTAAATACAACTATACTTCACAGTCATGTAAATGCAACTATACTTCACAGTCATGTAAATACAACTATACTTCACAGTCATCAAAATACATGTCAGTCAGTCTAGGATCTGTGAACTAGCTGTTTTGCCATGCAGATTCCATTTTCCTGTTTCATTCCTGTTTGATTCCTGTTTGATTCCTGTTTAATTCCTGTTTGATTCCTGTTTCATTCCTGTTTGATTCCTGTTTGATTCCTGCTTGATTCCTGTTTGATTCCCTGGCATGCTAGATTGTATTCATCTGATCCCGATACAGAGGAAGGGGGTGAACGAGGGAATCTAAACAAATGAGAAGAGACGTCCAAGAGTCAGGAGTTGACTGCTTGGGGAAAGTTGCCGTAAGGCCTATTATCTTAGGAGTGTATAGACCACATACACATGGCCAGGAATCTTGGAGATGAGTGAGTGAGTGAGTGAGTGAGTGAGTGAGTGAGTGAGTGAGTGAGTGAGTGAGTGAGTGAGTGAGTGAGGGGAACTTAACAGATGGAGATGAGAGGTCTATGGTTGGATGTCTCACTGGAAAGGTCCTGTTATTTAACTCTTTCAGGAGCGTTATAGACCGCATACACATAGATACACATAGTCAGGAATGATGTAGGTCGTGGCGTTGGCAGCTCTTATCTTTCAGCTTTTTCCTATACAGTCCAGTTTCTCTTCTCCAGCATCACTAACCTCGATGACACACTCTCTGCCTCACCAGAAGTGTTGTTATGAAACACGCAACAATGCCGGACTGGTTCAACATCTGGGGGAAAAAAAAGTTCAACTTCTGGTCAGGTAATAACATGGAATTACACAACTGCCGTTACCTAGGAGACTAACACAAAGTGTCAACATAATACCGTAGTTAGACCACGTCGGTTACGTGTTCTACTCTCATCGACACAATGGCAGCTGAACAGCCACCTGTTTCTCCACAATACTACACCTACCGTAGCTAAACATGTATTTCCTTTTGTTTGTAAGAACATGTCATTTCACAAGATTTGTTATCAAAGATATTTACATAGGGGGGGGGGGGGGGGTTAGTTTAACTAACATGTAATTTAACCAAGACATTGACACGACATGTAGTTGGTGAATGGAACATTTTCTTAGTGTATTGTGTAGCTTCAATAAACAATATTGTATCAAAAACCTGTCAGTGTCCGCTCCACTGCAGTAGTTAGTTACTGTCATTTTGCCAGCAGTAATAAAGCGTTGTTAACAACATGCGACTGTGACATTTTGAGCCGTAATGGGTAGCGTGACTGTGGCATTTTTAAGCCATTTTGAGCACTAATGGGATCCCATTCCTCAGCCAGTCGCTGCAGTGCTGTCAGGACGGGAGACTAGCGCCTTTAACCAACTCCAACTCTTCTGCTGGTTGGAGGCTGTGTGTGTGTGTGTGTGTGTGTCTGTCTGTCTGTCTGTCTGTCTGTCTGTCTGTCTGTCTGTCTGTCTGTCTGTCTGTCTGTCTGTCTGTCTGTCTGTGTGTGTGTGTGTGTGTGTGTGTGTGTGTGTGTGTGTGTGTGTGTGTGTGTGTGTGTGTGTGTGTGTGTGTGTGTGTGTGTGTGTGTGTGTGTGTGTGTGTGTGTGTGTGTGTGTTTGCGTGCATTAATGCACAGTCTCTGATATATAATTTTAATTCATCTCATTACTTGTGCAGATTTAAATAAGAATCTAATTCATTAAGTGACAAGCTGAAACTGCATTAGTCAACTGTAGTGTGGGGTGGGGGGGGGGGGGGGGGGGTCTTCAAAACCTCTCCTTCTGTCTGGTCCAATAATCACTCTGGGAATTAAATATAATATCAATCATCCCTCTAACTACATCTCTGTCTGCTGTTCGGAAACCTCTCCTTCTGCCTGGTCCAATAATAACTCTGGGTATTAAATATAATATCAATCATCCCTCTAACTACATCTATGTCTGCTGTATGGAAACCTCTCCTTCTGTCTGGTCCAATAATAACTCTGGGTATTAAATATAATATCAATCATCCCTCTAACTACATCTCTGTCTGCTGAGAAACTGCTGACCAGACAGTAACTTCAACGTATTTTGTCTGTGTCCCAAATCACACCCATTTCATTAAATAGTGAACTACTTTTGACTAGAGCCATATGGGTTCATTCAGTATCTTCCGAATAAACTCTTAAAGACCTAGTAATATTTTACATCAATAGCAGTCAAAATTAATCATCACCTTATTTCAGTCTCATCTGAACATCGTAGAATTCTTGGTTATCTTCACGAACCCTGGCTAACAAGTTGAATCAGCAATACAAAATTGGGTTTAATTATATATTTACTAAATACCTAACTAATCACACATAATGACATATACACATAATTAATCATACATTGATTACCAATGATGTCATAAAGGAAAATGTCCCTAGCGGACGGAACATTTGGACAGTCTTGATACTTAACTTTGAACAGAAATGCAATGTTTCATTGGATCAGTTTAAACTTTACACTGCTGCCATCTAGTGGCCAGAATCTAATCTGTACCTGGGCGGCTGGAATAATACATTATGGCCTTTCTCTTGAATTTCAAAGATGATGGTACAAAAAAATAAGAACGGTTGGTTTTATCTTTGTATTATCTTTTACCAGATCTATTGTTTTATATTCTCCTACATTCCTTTCACATTTCCACAAACTTCAAAGTGATTCCTTTCAAATGGTACCAATAATCTACATATCCTTGCTTCAGGGCCTGAGTTACAGGCAGTTAGTTTTGGGTAAGTCATTTTAGGCAAAATTGAAAAAAAATGAGGCGGATCCTTAGAGTTTAAACTACAGATAATTGTCCTGGCTCCCTTAATGTTTGTGAATGTTTGTTAAAAAAGATTTAGGAACAAAAACAATATTTAAAATGTTTTCCGCACGTCCTTTTCTCGTCATTTGAAACGACAGAGACAGATATCGCTCTGCTCTTCTCTCACGACAACAACAGAATGCTTCAGATCTCAGCCTGCTACTGGTCTCCAAGGTGACGCCTGCCAGGCTGCTATCTAAACATAAACTATAAATAATCTGAGATGCAATCAACCATGGTTTCTACGGGTAACTCATTAGTGTTATTATATTGTACCTATACTAAACAATCTACACAGGGAGACAGATGTGCAAATCTTGAGTAGATGTGAATGGTGAAGGACTTCTCCTCTGAAGTACCATTAAAACTAGAGAGCAATACAGCGAGCCAGAATTTTTGAAAAAAAATAACAGATGAAGAGAGATAATAAATACAAAACTATTTTATTTTATCATGAGACTTCCATTATTATATTGTGTTTGTAAGGCGACATTGTCATGTCCCAGACTATGTGGATAGGAATGGCATGTTAATTATATCCATCTGCATTATGTAAATGTAATGAATAAAGAATAGGAGCGGTGGAAAAAGGTTAACATACTATGATTCATATTTATGTCTGTACACTTGATTTCATATGGATGTGGGAGGAGAGGGACAGAGTGGGGGAGAGAGAGAATGGTTGGGAGAGTAGAAAAGAGAGTGGGGGAGAGAGTGAGGGAGAGAGAGAGGGGTTGGGAGAGTAGAAAAGAGAGTGGGGGAGAGAGTGAGGGAGAGAGAGAGGGGTTGGGAGAGTAGAAAAGAGAGTGTGGGAGAGAGTGAGGGGTTGGGAGAGTAGAAAAGAGAGTGGGGGAGAGAGTGGGGGAGAAAGAGAATGGTTGGGAGAGTGGAAAAGAGAGTGGGGAGAGAGAGAGGTGTTGGGAGAGTAGAAAAGAGAGGGGGGAGAGAGTGAGGGAGAGAGAGAGGGGTTGGGAGAGTAGAAAAGAGAGTGTGGGAGAGAGTGAGGGGTTGGGAGAGTAGAAAAGAGAGTGGGGGAGAGAGTGGGGGAGAAAGAGAATGGTTGGGAGAGTGGAAAAGAGAGTGGGGAGAGAGAGAGGTGTTGGGAGAGTAGAAAAGAGAGGGGGGAGAAAGAGGTGTTGGGAGAGTAGAAAAGAGAGTTGGGGAGAGAGAGAGGTGTTGGGAGAGTAGAAAAGAGAGTGGGGGAGAGAGAGAGGTGATGGGAGAGTAGAAAAGAGAGTGGGGGAGAGACAGAGGTGTGGGGAGAGTAGAAAAGAGAGTGGGGGAGAGAGAGGTGTTGGGAGAGTAGAAAAGAGAGTGGGGGAGAAAGAGGTGTTGGGAGAGTAGAAAAGAGAGTGGGAGAGAGAGAGGTGTTGGGAGAGTAGAAAAGAAAGTGGGGAGAGAGTGGGGGAGAGAGAGGTGTTAGGAGAGTAGAAAAGAGAGTGGGGAGAGAGTGGGGGAGAGAGAGGTGTTTGGAGAGTAGAAAAGAGAGTGGGGGAGAGAGAGAGGTGTGGGGAGAGTAGAAAAGAGAGTGGGGGAGAGAGTGGGGGAAAGAGAGGTGTTGGGAGAGTAGAAAAGAGAGTGGGGGAGAGAGAGGCGTTGGGAGAGTAGAAAAGAAAGTGGAGGAGAGAGAGAGGTGCTGGGAGAGTAGAAAGGAGAGTGGGGGAGAAAGAGGTGTTGGGAGAGTGGAAAAGAGAGTGGGGGTGAGAGAGGTGTTGGGAGAGTGGAAAAGAGAGTGGGGGAGAGAGTGGGGGAGAGAGAGGCATTGGGAGAGTAGAAAAGAGAGTGGGGGAGAAAGAGTTGTTGGGAGAGTAGAAAAGAGAGTGGGGAGAGAGTGTTGGAGAGAGAGGTGTAGGGAGAGTAGAAAAGAGAGTGGGGGAGAGAGAGGTGTTGGGAGAGTAGAAAAGAGAGTGGGGAGAGAGTGGTGGAGAGAGAGGTGTTGGGAGAGTAGAAAAGAGAATGGGGGAGAGAGTGGGGGAGAGAGAGGCGTTCGGGAGAGTAGAAAAGAGAGTGGGGGAGAGAGAGATGTGCTGGGAGAGTAGAAATGAAAGTGGGGGGAGAGAGAGGTGTTGGGAGAGTAGAAAAGAGAGTGGGGGAGAAAGAGTTGCTGGGAGAGTAGAAAAGAGAGTGTGGGAGAGAGAGAGGTGTTGGGAGAGTAGAAAAGAGAGTTGGGAGAGTGTGGGGGAGAAAGAGGTGTTGGGAGAGTAGAAAATTGAGTGGGGGAGAGAGAGAGGTGCTGGGAGAGTAGAAAAGAGAGTGGGGGAGAGAGTGGGGGAGAGAGAGGTGTTGGGAGAGTAGAAAAGAGAGATGGGGAGACAGAGAGGTGTTGGTAGAGTAGAAAAGAGAGTGGGGGAGAGAGAGGTGTTGGGAGAGTAGAAAAGAGAGTGGGGAGAAAGAGGTTTTGGGAGAGTAGAAAAGAGAGTTGGGGAGAGAGAGAGAGAGGTGTTGGGAGAGTAGAAAAGAGAGTGGGGGAGAAAGAGGTGTTGGGAGATTAGAAAATAAAGTTGGGGAGAGAGTGGGGGAGAGAGAGGTGTTGGGAGAGTAGAAAAGAGAGTGGGGAGAGAGTGGTGGAGAGAGAGGTGTTGGGAGAGTAGAAAAGAGAATGGGGGAGAGAGTGGGGGAGAGAGAGGCGTTGGGAGAGTAGAAAAGAGAGTGGGGGAGAGAGAGATGTGCTGGGAGAGTAGAAATGAGAGTGGGGGGAGAGAGAGGTGTTGGGAGAGTAGAAAAGAGAGTGGGGGAGAAAGAGGTGCTGGGAGAGTAGAAAAGAGAGTGGGGGAGAGAGAGGTGTTGGGAGAGTAGAAAAGAGAGTGGGGAGAAAGAGGTGTTGGGAGAGTAGAAAAGAGAGTTGGGGAGAGAGAGAGGTGTTGGGAGAGTAGAAAAGAGAGTGGGGAGAAAGGTGGGGGAGAAAGAGGTGTTGGGAGAGTAGAAAATAAAGTTGGGGAGAGAGTGGGGGAGAGAGAGGTGTTGGGAGAGTAGAAAAGAGAGTGGGGGAGAGAGAGGTGTTGGGAGAGTAGAAAAGAGAGATGGGGAGACAGAGAGGTGTTGGTAGAGTAGAAAAGAGAGTGGGGGAGAGAGAGGTGTTGGGAGAGTAGAAAAGAGTGTGGGGGAGAGATGTGGAGAGAGACGTGTTGGGAGAGTAGAAAAGAGAGTGGGGGAGAGAGAGAGGTGCTGGGAGAGTAGAAAAGAGAGTGGGGGAGAGAGTGGGGGAGAGAGAGGTGTTGGGAGAGTAGAAAAGAGAGTGGGGGAGAGAGAGAGGTGTTGGGAGAGTAGAAAAAGAGTGGGGGAGAGAGTGGGGGAGAGACAGGTGTTTGGAGAGTAGAAAGGAGAGAGGGGAGAGAGTGGGGGGGAGAGGTGTTGTGAGAGTAGAAAAGAGAGTGGGGGAGAGAGAGGTGTTGGGAGAGTGGAAAAGAGAATGGGGGAGAGAGAGAGGTGCTGGGAGAGTAGAAAGGAGAGTGGGGGAGAGAGAGAGGTGTTGGGAGAGTAGAAAAGAGAGTGGGGAGAAAGAGGTGTTGGGAGAGTAGAAAAGAGAGTTGGGGAGAGAGAGAGGTGTTGGGAGAGTAGAAAAGAGAGTAGGGAGAGAGTGGGGGAGAAAGAGGTGTTGGGAGAGTAGAAAAGAGAGTGGGTTAGACAGAGAGGTGTTGGTAGAGTAGAAAAGAGAGTGGGGGAGAGAGAGGTGTTGGGAGAGTAGAAAAGAGAGTGGGGAGAAAGAGGTGTTGGGAGAGTAGAAAAGAGAGTTGGGGAGAGAGAGAGGTGTTGGGAGAGTAGAAAAGAGAGTGGGGAGAAAGTGGGGGAGAAAGAGTTGTTGGGAGAGTAGAAAAGAAAGTTGGGGAGAGAGTGGGGGAGAGAGAGGTGTTGGGAGAGTAGAAAAGAGAGTGGGGGAGAGAGAGGTGTTGGGAGAGTAGAAAAGAGAGATGGGGAGACAGAGAGGTGTTGGTAGAGTAGAAAAGAGAGTGGGGGAGAGAGAGGTGTTGGGAGAGTAGAAAAGAGAGTGGGGAGAAAGAGGTTTTGGGAGAGTAGAAAAGAGAGTTGGGGAGAGAGAGAGAGAGGTGTTGGGAGAGTAGAAAAGAGAGTGGGGGAGAAAGAGGTGTTGGGAGATTAGAAAATAAAGTTGGGGAGAGAGTGGGGGAGAGAGAGGTGTTGGGAGAGTAGAAAAGAGAGTGGGGAGAGAGTGGTGGAGAGAGAGGTGTTGGGAGAGTAGAAAAGAGAATGGGGGAGAGAGTGGGGGAGAGAGAGGCGTTGGGAGAGTAGAAAAGAGAGTGGGGGAGAGAGAGATGTGCTGGGAGAGTAGAAATGAGAGTGGGGGGAGAGAGAGGTGTTGGGAGAGTAGAAAAGAGAGTGGGGGAGAAAGAGGTGCTGGGAGAGTAGAAAAGAGAGTGTGGGAGAGAGAGAGGTGTTGGGAGAGTAGAAAAGAGAGTTGGGAGAGTGTGGGGGAGAAAGAGGTGTTGGGAGAGTAGAAAATTGAGTGGGGGAGAGAGAGAGGTGCTGGGAGAGTAGAAAAGAGAGTGGGAGAGAGAGTGGGGGAGAGAGAGGTGTTGGGAGAGTAGAAAAGAGAGTGGGGGAGAGAGAGAGGTGTTGGGAGAGTAGAAAAGAGAGTGGGGGAGAGAGTGGGGGGGAGAGGTGTTGGGAGAGTAGAAAAGAGAGTGGGGGAGAGAGAGGTGTTGGGAGAGTAGAAAAGAGAGTGGGGGAGAGAGAGGTGTTGGGAGAGTGGAAAATAGAATGGGGGAGAGAGAGAGGTGCTGGGAGAGTAGAAAGGAGAGTGGGGGAGAGAGAGAGGTGTTGGGAGAGTAGAAAAGAGAGTTGGGGAGAGAGAGAGGTGTTGGGAGAGAGTGGGGGAGAAAGAGGTGTTGGGAGAGTAGAAAAGAGAGTGGGGGAGACAGAGAGGTGTTGGTAGAGTAGAAAAGAGAGTGGGGGAGAGAGAGGTGTTGGGAGAGTAGAAAAGAGAGTGGGGAGAAAGAGGTGTTGGGAGAGTAGAAAAGAGAGTTGGGGAGAGAGAGAGGTGTTGGGAGAGTAGAAAAGAGAGTGGGGAGAAAGGTGGGGGAGAAAGAGGTGTTGGGAGAGTAGAAAAGAAAGTTGGGGAGAGAGTGGGGGAGAGAGAGGTGTTGGGAGAGTAGAAAAGAGAGTGGGGGAGAGAGAGGTGTTGGGAGAGTAGAAAAGAGAGATGGGGAGACAGAGAGGTGTTGAGAGAGGTGTTGGGAGAGTAGAAAAGAGAGTGGGGGAGAAAGAGGTGTTGGGAGAGTAGAAAAGAAAGTTGGGTAGAGATTGGGGGAGAGAGAGGTGTTGGGAGAGTAGAAAAGAGAGTGGGGGAGAGAGAGGTGTTGGGAGAGTAGAAAAGAGAGATGGGGAGACAGAGAGGTGTTGGTAGAGTAGAAAAGAGAGTGGGGGAGAGAGAGAGGTGTTGGGAGAGTAGAAAAGAGAGTAGGGAGAGAGTGGGGGAGAAAGAGGTGTTGGGAGAGTAGAAAAGAGAGTGGGGGAGACAGAGAGGTGTTGGTAGAGTAGAAAAGAGAGTGGGGGAGAGAGAGGTGTTGGGAGAGTAGAAAAGAGAGTGGGGAGAAAGAGGTGTTGGGAGAGTAGAAAAGAGAGTTGGGGAGAGAGAGAGGTGTTGGGAGAGTAGAAAAGAGAGTGGGGAGAAAGTGGGGGAGAAAGAGTTGTTGGGAGAGTAGAAAAGAAAGTTGGGGAGAGAGTGGGGGAGAGAGAGGTGTTGGGAGAGTAGAAAAGAGAGTGGGGGAGAGAGAGGTGTTGGGAGAGTAGAAAAGAGAGATGGGGAGACAGAGAGGTGTTGGTAGAGTAGAAAAGAGAGTGGGGGAGAGAGAGGTGTTGGGAGAGTAGAAAAGAGAGTGGGGAGAAAGAGGTTTTGGGAGAGTAGAAAAGAGAGTTGGGGAGAGAGAGAGAGAGGTGTTGGGAGAGTAGAAAAGAGAGTGGGGGAGAAAGAGGTGTTGGGAGATTAGAAAATAAAGTTAGGGAGAGAGTGGGGGAGAGAGAGGTGTTGGGAGAGTAGAAAAGAGAGTGGGGAGAGAGTGGTGGAGAGAGAGGTGTTGGGAGAGTAGAAAAGAGAATGGGGAGAGAGTGGGGGAGAGAGAGGCGTTGGGAGAGTAGAAAAGAGAGTGGGGGAGAGAGAGATGTGCTGGGAGAGTAGAAATGAGAGTGGGGGGAGAGAGAGGTGTTGGGAGAGTAGAAAAGAGAGTGGGGGAGAAAGAGGTGCTGGGAGAGTAGAAAAGAGAGTGTGGGAGAGAGAGAGGTGTTGGGAGAGTAGAAAAGAGAGTTGGGAGAGTGTGGGGGAGAAAGAGGTGTTGGGAGAGTAGAAAATTGAGTGGGGGAGAGAGAGAGGTGCTGGGAGAGTAGAAAAGAGAGTGGGAGAGAGAGTGGGGGAGAGAGAGGTGTTGGGAGAGTAGAAAAGAGAGTGGGGGTGAGAGAGAGGTGTTGGGAGAGTAGAAAAGAGAGTGGGGGAGAGAGTGGGGGGGAGAGGTGTTGGGAGAGTAGAAAAGAGAGTGGGGGAGAGAGAGGTGTTGGGAGAGTAGAAAAGAGAGTGGGGGAGAGAGAGGTGTTGGGAGAGTGGAAAATAGAATGGGGGAGAGAGAGAGGTGCTGGGAGAGTAGAAAGGAGAGTGGGGGAGAGAGAGAGGTGTTGGGAGAGTAGAAAAGAGAGTTGGGGATAGAGAGAGGTGTTGGGAGAGAGTGGGGGAGAAAGAGGTGTTGGGAGAGTAGAAAAGAGAGTGGGGGAGACAGAGAGGTGTTGGTAGAGTAGAAAAGAGAGTGGGGGAGAGAGAGGTGTTGGGAGAGTAGAAAAGAGAGTTGGGGAGAGAGAGAGGTGTTGGGAGAGTAGAAAAGAGAGTGGGGAGAAAGGTGGGGGAGAAAGAGGTGTTGGGAGAGTAGAAAAGAAAGTTGGGGAGAGAGTGGGGGAGAGAGAGGTGTTGGGAGAGTAGAAAAGAGAGTGGGGGAGAGAGAGGTGTTGGGAGAGTAGAAAAGAGAGATGGGGAGACAGAGAGGTGTTGAGAGAGGTGTTGGGAGAGTAGAAAAGAGAGTGGGGGAGAAAGAGGTGTTGGGAGAGTAGAAAAGAAAGTTGGGGAGAGAGTGGGGGAGAGAGAGGTGTTGGGAGAGTAGAAAAGAGAGTGGGGGAGAGAGAGGTGTTGGGAGAGTAGAAAAGAGAGATGGGGAGACAGAGAGGTGTTGGTAGAGTAGAAAAGAGAGTGGGGGAGAGAGAGGTGTTGGGAGAGTAGAAAAGAGAGTGGGGAGAAAGAGGTGTTGGGAGAGTAGAAAAGAGAGTTGGGGAGAGAGAGAGGTGTTGGGAGAGTAGAAAAGAGAGTGGGGAGAAAGGTGGGGGAGAAAGAGGTGTTGGGAGAGTAGAAAAGAGAGTGGGGGAGAGAGAGGTGTTGGGAGAGTAGAAAAGAGAGTGGGGAGAAAGAGGTGTTGGGAGAGTAGAAAAGAGAGTTGGGGAGAGAGAGAGGTGTTGGGAGAGTAGAAAAGAGAGTGGGGAGAAAGGTGGGGGAGAAAGAGGTGTTGGGAGAGTAGAAAATAAAGTTGGGGAGAGAGTGGGGGAGAGAGAGGTGTTGGGAGAGTAGAAAAGAGAGTGGGGGAGAGAGAGGTGTTGGGAGAGTAGAAAAGAGAGATGGGGAGACAGAGAGGTGTTGGTAGAGTAGAAAAGAGAGTGGGGGAGAGAGAGGTGTTGGGAGAGTAGAAAAGAGTGTGGGGGAGAGATGTGGAGAGAGACGTGTTGGGAGAGTAGAAAAGAGAGTGGGGGAGAGAGAGAGGTGCTGGGAGAGTAGAAAAGAGAGTGGGGGAGAGAGAGAGGTGTTGGGAGAGTAGAAAAAGAGTGGGGGAGAGAGTGGGGGAGAGACAGGTGTTTGGAGAGTAGAAAGGAGAGAGGGGAGAAAGAGGTGTTGGGAGAGTGGAAAAGAGAGTGGGGGAGAGAGTGGGGGAGAGAGAGGCGTTGGGAGAGTAGAAGAGAGTGGGGGAGAGAGAGAGAGAGGTTTTGGGAGAGCAGAATATAGAATGGGGGAGAGAGTGGGGGAGAGAGAGGTGTTGGGAGAGTAGAAAAGACAGTGGCGGAGAAAGAGGTGTTAGGAGAGTGGAAAAGAGAGTGGGGGTGAGAGAGGGGGAGAGAGAGGCGGTGGGAGATTATAAAAGAGAGTGGGGGAGAGAGAGAGGTGCTGGGATAGTAGAAAGGAGAGTGGGGTAGAGAGAGAGGTGTTGGTAGAGTAGAAACGAGAGTGGGGGAGAAAGAGGTGTTGGGAGAGTAGAAAAGAGATTAGGGAGAGAGAGAGGTGTTGGGAGAGTAGAAAAAATATGGGGGAGAGAGATGTGTTGGGAGAGTAGAAAAGAGAGTGGGGGAGAGAGTGGGGGAGAGAGAGGTGTTGGGAGATTAGAAAAGAGAGTGGGGGAGAGAGAGGTGTTGGGAGAGTAGAAAAGAGAGTGGGGGAGAGAGAGGTGTTGGGAGAGTGGAAAAGAGAATGGGGGAGAGAGAGAGGTGCTGGGAGAGTAGAAAGGAGAGTGGGGGAGAGAGAGAGGTGTTTGGAGAGTAGAAAAGAGAGTGGGGAGAAAGAGGTGTTGGGAGAGTAGAAAAGAGAGTTCGGGAGAGAGAGAGGTGTTGGGAGAGTAGAAAAGAGAGTGGGGAGAGAGTGGGGGAGAAAGAGGTGTTGGGAGAGTAGAAAAGAGAGTGGGGGAGACAGAGAGGTGTTGGTAGAGTAGAAAAGAGAGTGGAGGAGAGAGAGGTGTTGGTAGAGTAGAAAAGAGAGTGGGGAGAAAGAGGTGTTGGGAGAGTATAAAAGAGAGTTGGGGAGAGAGAGGTGTTGGGAGAGTAGAAAAGAGAGTGGGGGAGACAGAGAGGTGTTGGTAGAGTAGAAAAGAGAGTGGGGGAGAGAGAGGTGTTGGGAGAGTAGAAAAGAGAGTGGGGAGAAAGAGGTGTTGGGAGAGTAGCAAAGAGAGTTGGGGAGAGAGAGAGGTGTTGGGAGAGTAGAAAAGAGAGTGGGGAGAGAGTGGGGGAGAAAGAGGTGTTGGGAGAGTAGAAAAGAAAGTTGGGGAGAGAGTGGGGGAGAGATAGGTGTTGGGAGAGTAGACAAGAGAGTGGGGGAGAGAAAGAGGTGTTGGGAGAGTAGAAAAGAGATTAGGGAGAGAGAGAGGTGTTGGGAGAGTAGAAAAAATATGGGGGAGAGAGATGTGTTGGGAGAGTAGAAAAGAGAGTGGGGGAGAGAGTGGGGGAGAGAGAGGTGTTGGGAGATTAGAAAAGAGAGTGGGGGAGAGAGAGGTGTTGGGAGAGTAGAAAAGAGAGTGGGGGAGAGAGAGGTGTTGGGAGAGTGGAAAAGAGAATGGGGGAGAGAGAGAGGTGCTGGGAGAGTAGAAAGGAGAGTGGGGGAGAGAGAGAGGTGTTTGGAGAGTAGAAAAGAGAGTGGGGAGAAAGAGGTGTTGGGAGAGTAGAAAAGAGAGTTCGGGAGAGAGAGAGGTGTTGGGAGAGTAGAAAAGAGAGTGGGGAGAGAGTGGGGGAGAAAGAGGTGTTGGGAGAGTAGAAAAGAGAGTGGGGGAGACAGAGAAGTGTTGGTAGAGTAGAAAAGAGAGTGGAGGAGAGAGAGGTGTTGGTAGAGTAGAAAAGAGAGTGGGGAGAAAGAGGTGTTGGGAGAGTATAAAAGAGAGTTGGGGAGAGAGAGGTGTTGGGAGAGTAGAAAAGAGAGTGGGGGAGACAGAGAGGTGTTGGTAGAGTAGAAAAGAGAGTGGGGGAGAGAGAGGTGTTGGGAGAGTAGAAAAGAGAGTGGGGAGAAAGAGGTGTTGGGAGAGTAGCAAAGAGAGTTGGGGAGAGAGAGAGGTGTTGGGAGAGTAGAAAAGAGAGTGGGGAGAGAGTGGGGGAGAAAGAGGTGTTGGGAGAGTAGAAAAGAAAGTTGGGGAGAGAGTGGGGGAGAGATAGGTGTTGGGAGAGTAGACAAGAGAGTGGGGGAGAGAAAGAGGTGTTGGGAGAGTAGAAAAGAGTGTGGGGGAGAGATGGGGAGAGAGACGTGATGGGAGAGTAGAAAAGAGAGTGGGGGAGAGAGAGAGGTGTTGGGAGAGTAGAAAAGAGAGTGGGGGAGAGAGTGGGGGAGAGAGAGGTGTTGGGAGAGTAGAAAAGAGAGTGGGGGAGAGAGAGAGGTGTTGGGAGAGTAAAAAAAGAGTGGGGGAGAGAGTGGGGGAGAGAGAGGTGTTGGGAGAGTAGAAAGGAGAGTGGGGGAGAAAGAGGTGTTGGGAGAGTGGAAAAGAGAGTGGGGGAGAGAGTGGGGGGGAGAGAGGCGTTGGGAGAGTAGAAAAGAGAGTGTGGGAGAGAGAGAGAGAGGTGTTGGGAGAGTAGAATATAGAGTGGGGGAGAAAGAGGTGTTGGGAGAGTAGAAAAGAGAGTGGGGGAGAGAATGGGGGAGAGAGAGGTGTTGGGAGAGTAGAAAAGACAGTGGCGGAGAAAGAGATGTTAGGAGAGTGGAAAAGAGAGTGGGGGTGAGAGT
Source organism: Oncorhynchus clarkii lewisi (assembly GCF_045791955.1). Classification (NCBI taxonomy): domain Eukaryota; kingdom Metazoa; phylum Chordata; class Actinopteri; order Salmoniformes; family Salmonidae; genus Oncorhynchus; species Oncorhynchus clarkii. The sequence continues at coordinate 14,118 of NW_027258509.1, forward strand.
GGGGGAGAGAGAGGCGTTGGGAGATTATAAAAGAGAGTGGGGGAGAGAGAGAGGTGCTGGGATAGTAGAAAGGAGAGTGGGGTAGAGAGAGAGGTGTTGGGAGAGTAGAAAAGAGAGTGGGGGATAAAGAGGTGTTGGGAGAGTAGAAAAGAGATTGGGGAGAGAGAGAGGTGTTGGGAGAGTAGAAAAGAGAGTGGGGGAGAGAGAGAGGTGCTGGGAGAGTAGAAAGGAGAGTGGGGGAGAGAGAGAGGTGTTGGGAGAGTAGAAAAGAGAGTGGGGGAGAAAGAGGTGTTGGGAGAGTAGAAAAGAGATGGGGGTGAGAGAGAGGTGTTGGGAGAGTAGAAAAGAGAGTTGGGGAGAGAGTGGGGGAAAGAGAGGTGTTGGGAGAGTAGAAAAGAGAGTGGGGGAGAGAGAGAGGTGTTGGGAGAGTAGAAAAGAGAGTGGGGGAGAGAGAGGTGTTGGGAGAGTAGAAAAGAGAGTTGGGGAGAGAGTGGGGGATAGAGAGGTATTGGGAGAGTAGAAAAGAGAGTGGGAGAGAGAGTGGGGGAGAGAGAGGTGTTGGGAGTGTAGAAAAGAGAGTGAGGAGAGAGTGAGGTGTTGGGAGAGTAGAAAAGAGAGTGGGGGAGAGAGTGGGGGAGAGAGAGGCGTTTTGAGAGTAGAAAAGAGAGTGGGGGAGAGAGAGAGGTGTTGGGAGAGTAGAAAAGAGTGTGGGGGAGAGAGAGGTGTTGGGAGAGTAGAAAAGAGAGAGGGGAGAGAGTGGGGGAGAAAGAGGTGTTGGGAGATTAGAAAATAAAGTTGTGGAGAGTGTGGGGGAGAGAGAGGTGTTGGGAGAGTAGAAAAGAGTGTGGGGGAGAGATGTGGAGAGAGACGTGTTGGGAGAGTAGAAAAGAGAGTGGGGGAGAGAGAGAGGTGTTGGGAGAGTAAAAAAAGAGTGGGGGAGAGAGTGGGGGAGAGAGAGGTGTTGGGAGATTAGAAAGGAGAGTGGGGGAGAAAGAGGTGTTGGGAGAGTGGAAAAGAGAGTGGGGGAGAGAGTGGAGGAGAGAGAGGCGTTGGGAGAGTAGAAAAGAGAGTGGGGGAGAGAAAGAGGTGTTGGGAGAGTAGAAAAGAGTGTGGGGGAGAGATGGGGAGAGAGACGTGTTGGGAGAGTAGAAAAGAGAGTGGGGGAGAGAGAGAGGTGTTGGGAGAGTAGAAAAGAGAGTGGGGGAGAGAGTGGGGGAGAGAGAGGTGTTGGGAGAGTAGAAAAGAGAGTGGGGGAGAGAGAGAGGTGTTGGGAGAGTAAAAAAAGAGTGGGGGAGAGAGTGGGGGAGAGAGAGGTGTTGGGAGAGTAGAAAGGAGAGTGGGGGAGAAAGAGGTGTTGGGAGAGTGGAAAAGAGAGTGGGGGAGAGAGTGGGGGAGAGAGAGGCGTTGGGAGAGTAGAAAAGAGAGTGGGGGAGAGAGAGAGGTGTTGGGAGAGTAGAAAAAGAGTGGGGGAGAGAGTGGGGGAGAGACAGGTGTTTGGAGAGTAGAAAGGAGAGAGGGGAGAAAGAGGTGTTGGGAGAGTGGAAAAGAGAGTGGGGGAGAGAGTGGGGGAGAGAGAGGCGTTGGGAGAGTAGAAGAGAGTGGGGGAGAGAGAGAGAGAGGTGTTGGGAGAGCAGAATATAGAATGGGGGAGAGAGTGGGGGAGAGAGAGGTGTTGGGAGAGTAGAAAAGACAGTGGCGGAGAAAGAGGTGTTAGGAGAGTGGAAAAGAGAGTGGGGGTGAGAGAGGGGGAGAGAGAGGCGTTGGGAGATTATAAAAGAGAGTGGGGGAGAGAGAGAGGTGCTGGGATAGTAGAAAGGAGAGTGGGGTAGAGAGAGAGGTGTTGGGAGAGTAGAAACGAGAGTGGGGGAGAAAGAGGTGTTGGGAGAGTAGAAAAGAGATTAGGGAGAGAGAGAGGTGTTGGGAGAGTAGAAAAAATATGGGGGAGAGAGATGTGTTGGGAGAGTAGAAAAGAGAGTGGGGGAGATAGTGGGGGAGAGAGAGGTGTTGGGAGATTAGAAAAGAGAGTGGGGGAGAGAGAGGTGTTGGGAGAGTAGAAAAGAGAGTGGGGGAGAGAGAGGTGTTGGGAGAGTGGAAAAGAGAATGGGGGAGAGAGAGAGGTGCTGGGAGAGTAGAAAGGAGAGTGGGGGAGAGAGAGAGGTGTTTGGAGAGTAGAAAAGAGAGTGGGGAGAAAGAGGTGTTGGGAGAGTAGAAAAGAGAGTTCGGGAGAGAGAGAGGTGTTGGGAGAGTAGAAAAGAGAGTGGGGAGAGAGTGGGGGAGAAAGAGGTGTTGGGAGAGTAGAAAAGAGAGTGGGGGAGACAGAGAGGTGTTGGTAGAGTAGAAAAGAGAGTGGAGGAGAGAGAGGTGTTGGTAGAGTAGAAAAGAGAGTGGGGAGAAAGAGGTGTTGGGAGAGTATAAAAGAGAGTTGGGGAGAGAGAGGTGTTGGGAGAGTAGAAAAGAGAGTGGGGGAGACAGAGAGGTGTTGGTAGAGTAGAAAAGAGAGTGGGGGAGAGAGAGGTGTTGGGAGAGTAGAAAAGAGAGTGGGGAGAAAGAGGTGTTGGGAGAGTAGCAAAGAGAGTTGGGGAGAGAGAGAGGTGTTGGGAGAGTAGAAAAGAGAGTGGGGAGAGAGTGGGGGAGAAAGATGTGTTGGGAGAGTAGAAAAGAAAGTTGGGGAGAGAGTGGGGGAGAGATAGGTGTTGGGAGAGTAGACAAGAGAGTGGGGGAGAGAAAGAGGTGTTGGGAGAGTAGAAAAGAGATTAGGGAGAGAGAGAGGTGTTGGGAGAGTAGAAAAAATATGGGGGAGAGAGATGTGTTGGGAGAGTAGAAAAGAGAGTGGGGGAGAGAGTGGGGGAGAGAGAGGTGTTGGGAGATTAGAAAAGAGAGTGGGGGAGAGAGAGGTGTTGGGAGAGTAGAAAAGAGAGTGGGGGAGAGAGAGGTGTTGGGAGAGTGGAAAAGATAATGGGGGAGAGAGAGAGGTGCTGGGAGAGTAGAAAGGAGAGTGGGGGAGAGAGAGAGGTGTTTGGAGAGTAGAAAAGAGAGTGGGGAGAAAGAGGTGTTGGGAGAGTAGAAAAGAGAGTTCGGGAGAGAGAGAGGTGTTGGGAGAGTAGAAAAGAGAGTGGGGAGAGAGTGGGGGAGAAAGAGGTGTTGGGAGAGTAGAAAAGAGAGTGGGGGAGACAGAGAGGTGTTGGTAGAGTAGAAAAGAGAGTGGAGGAGAGAGAGGTGTTGGTAGAGTAGAAAAGAGAGTGGGGAGAAAGAGGTGTTGGGAGAGTATAAAAGAGAGTTGGGGAGAGAGAGGTGTTGGGAGAGTAGAAAAGAGAGTGGGGGAGACAGAGAGGTGTTGGTAGAGTAGAAAAGAGAGTGGGGGAGAGAGAGGTGTTGGGAGAGTAGAAAAGAGAGTGGGGAGAAAGAGGTGTTGGGAGAGTAGCAAAGAGAGTTGGGGAGAGAGAGAGGTGTTGGGAGAGTAGAAAAGAGAGTGGGGAGAGAGTGGGGGAGAAAGAGGTGTTGGGAGAGTAGAAAAGAAAGTTGGGGAGAGAGTGGGGGAGAGATAGGTGTTGGGAGAGTAGACAAGAGAGTGGGGGAGAGAAAGAGGTGTTGGGAGAGTAGAAAAGAGTGTGGGGGAGAGATGGGGAGAGAGACGTGATGGGAGAGTAGAAAATAGAGTGGGGGAGAGAGAGAGGTGTTGGGAGAGTAGAAAAGAGAGTGGGGGAGAGAGTGGGGGAGAGAGAGGTGTTGGGAGAGTAGAAAAGAGAGTGGGGGAGAGAGAGAGGTGTTGGGAGAGTAAAAAAAGAGTGGGGGAGAGAGTGGGGGAGAGAGAGGTGTTGGGAGAGTAGAAAGGAGAGTGGGGGAGAAAGAGGTGTTGGGAGAGTGGAAAAGAGAGTGGGGGAGAGAGTGGGGGGGAGAGAGGCGTTGGGAGAGTAGAAAAGAGAGTGTGGGAGAGAGAGAGAGAGAGGTGTTGGGAGAGTAGAATATAGAGTGGGGGAGAAAGAGGTGTTGGGAGAGTAGAAAAGAGAGTGGGGGAGAGAATGGGGGAGAGAGAGGTGTTGGGAGAGTAGAAAAGACAGTGGCGGAGAAAGAGATGTTAGGAGAGTGGAAAAGAGAGTGGGGGTGAGAGTGGGGGAGAGAGAGGCGTTGGGAGATTATAAAAGAGAGTGGGGGAGAGAGAGAGGTGCTGGGATAGTAGAAAGGAGAGTGGGGTAGAGAGAGAGGTGTTGGGAGAGTAGAAAAGAGAGTGGGGGATAAAGAGGTGTTGGGAGAGTAGAAAAGAGATTGGGGAGAGAGAGAGGTGTTGGGAGAGTAGAGAAGAGAGTGGGGGAGAGAGAGAGGTGCTGGGAGAGTAGAAAGGAGAGTGGGGGAGAGAGAGAGGTGTTGGGAGAGTAGAAAAGAGAGTGGGGGAGAAAGAGGTGTTGGGAGAGTAGAAAAGAGATGGGGGTGAGAGAGAGGTGTTGGGAGAGTAGAAAAGAGAGTTGGGGAGAGAGTGGGGGAAAGAGAGGTGTTGGGAGAGTAGAAAAGAGTGTGGGGGAGAGAGAGAGGTGTTGGGAGAGTAGAAAAGAGAGTGGGGGAGAGAGAGGTGTTGGGAGAGTAGAAAAGAGAGTTGGGGAGAGAGTGGGGGATAGAGAGGTATTGGGAGAGTAGAAAAGAGAGTGGGAGAGAGAGTGGGGGAGAGAGAGGTGTTGGGAGTGTAGAAAAGAGAGTGGGGAGAGAGTGAGGTGTTGGGAGAGTAGAAAAGAGAGTGGGGGAGAGAGTGGGGGAGAGAGAGGCGTTTTGAGAGTAGAAAAGAGAGTGGGGGAGAGAGAGAGGTGTTGGGAGAGTAGAAAAGAGTGTGGGGGAGAGAGAGGTGTTGGGAGAGTAGAAAAGAGAGAGGGGAGAGAGTGGGGGAGAAAGAGGTGTTGGGAGATTAGAAAAGAAAGTTGTGGAGAGTGTGGGGGAGAGAGAGGTGTTGGGAGAGTAGAAAAGAGTGTGGGGGAGAGATGTGGAGAGAGACGTGTTGGGAGAGTAGAAAAGAGAGTGGGGGAGAGAGAGAGGTGTTGGGAGAGTAGAAAAGAGAGTGGGGGAGAGAGTGGGGGAGAGAGAGGTGTTGGGAGAGTAGAAAAGAGAGTGGGGGAGAGAGAGAGGTGTTGGGAGAGTAAAAAAAGAGTGGGGGAGAGAGTGGGGGAGAGAGAGGTGTTGGGAGAGTAGAAAGGAGAGTGGGGGAGAAAGAGGTGTTGGGAGAGTGGAAAAGAGAGTGGGGGAGAGAGTGGAGGAGAGAGAGGCGTTGGGAGAGTAGAAAAGAGAGTGGGGGAGAGAAAGAGGTGTTGGGAGAGTAGAAAAGAGTGTGGGGGAGAGATGGGGAGAGAGACGTGTTGGGAGAGTAGAAAAGAGAGTGGGGGAGAGAGAGAGGTGTTGGGAGAGTAGAAAAGAGAGTGGGGGAGAGAGTGGGGGAGAGAGAGGTGTTGGGAGAGTAGAAAAGAGAGTGGGGGAGAGAGAGAGGTGTTGGGAGAGTAAAAAAACAGTGGGGGAGAGAGTGGGGGAGAGAGAGGTGTAGGGAGAGTAGAAAGGAGAGTGGGGGAGAAAGAGGTGTTGGGAGAGTGGAAAAGAGAGTGGGGGAGAGAGTGGGGGAGAGAGAGGCGTTGGGAGAGTAGAAAAGAGAGTGGGGGAGAGAGAGAGGTGTTGGGAGAGTAGAAAGAGAGTGGGGGAGAGAGTGGGGGAGAGAGAGGTGTTGGGAGAGTAGAAAAGACAGTGGCGGAGAAAGAGATGTTAGGAGAGTGGAAAAGAGAGTGGGGGTGAGAGTGGGGGAGAGAGAGGCGTTGGGAGATTATAAAAGAGAGTGGGGGAGAGAGAGAGGTGCTGGGATAGTAGAAAGGAGAGTGGGGTAGAGAGAGAGGTGTTGGGAGAGTAGAAAAGAGAGTGGGGGATAAAGAGGTGTTGGGAGAGTAGAAAAGAGATTGGGTAGAGAGAGGTGTTGGGAGAGTAGAAAAAGAGTGGGGGAGAGAGTGGGGAGAGAGAGGTGTTGGGAGAGTAGAAAAGAGAGTGGGGGAGAGAGAGAGGTACTGGGAGAGTAGAAAGGAGAGTGGAGGAGAGAGAGAGGTGTTGGGAGAGTAGAAAAGAGAGTGGGGGAGAAAGAGGTGTTGGGAGAGTAGAAAAGAGATTGGGGTGAGAGAGAGGTGTTGGGAGAGTAGAAAAGAGAGTGGGGGAGAGAGAGGTGTTGGGAGAGTGGAAAAGAGAATGGGGGAGAGAGAGAGGTGTTGGGAGAGTAGAAAGGAGAGTGGGAGAGAGAGAGAGGTGTTTGAAGAGTAGAAAAGAGAGTGGGGAGAAAGAGGTGTTGGGAGAGTAGAAAAGAGAGTTGGGGAGAGAGAGAGGTGTTGGGAGAGTAGAAAAGAGAGTGGGGAGAGAGTGGGGGAGAAAGAGGTGTTGGGAGAGTAGAAAAGAGAGTGGGGGAGACAGAGAGGTGTTGGTAGAGTAGAAAAGAGAGTGGGGGAGAGAGAGGTGTTGGTAGAGTAGAAAAGAGAGTGGGGAGAAAGAGGTGTTGGGAGAGTATAAAAGAGAGTTGGGGAGAGAGAGAGGTGTTGGGAGAGTAGAAAAGAGAGTGGGGAGAGAGTGGGGGAGAAAGAGGTGTTGGGAGAGTAGAAAAGAAAGTTGGGGAGAGAGTGGGGCAGAGAGAGGTGTTGGGAGAGTAGAAAGGAGAGTGGGGGAGAGAGAGGTGTTTGGAGAGTAGAAAAGAGAGTGGGGGAGACAGAGAGGTGTTGGTAGAGTAGAAAAGAGAGTGGGGGAGAGAGAGGTGTTGGGAGAGTAGAAAAGAGAGTGGGGAGAAAGAGGTGTTGGGAGAGTAGAAAAGAGAGTTGGGGAGAGAGAGAGGTGTTGGGAGAGTAGAAAAGAGAGTGGGGAGAGAGTGGGGGAGAAAGAGGTGTTGGGAGAGTAGAAAAGAAAGTTGGGGAGAGAGTGGGGGAGAGATAGGTGTTGGGAGAGTAGACAAGAGAGTGGGGGAGAGAAAGAGGTGTTGGGAGAGTAGAAAAGAGTGTGGGGGAGAGATGGGGAGAGAGACGTGTTGGCAGAGTAGAAAAGAGAGTGGGGGAGAGAGAGAGGTGTTGGGAGAGTAGAAAAGAGAGTGGGGGAGAGAGTGGGGGGGAGAGAGGTGTTGGGAGAGTAGAAAAGAGAGTGGGGGAGAAAGAGGTGTTGGGAGAGTGGAAAAGAGAGTGGGGGAGAGAATGGGGGGGAGAGAGGCGTTGGGAGAGTAGAGAAGAGAGTGTGGGAGAGAGAGAGAGAGGTGTTGGGAGAGTAGAATATAGAGTGGGGGAGAAAGAGGTGTTGGGAGAGTAGAAAAGAGAGTGGGGGAGAGAGAGAGGTGTTGGGAGAGTAGAAAAGAGAGTGGGGGAGAGAGTGGGGGAGAGAGAGGTGTTGGGAGAGTAGAAAAGACAGTGGTGGAGAAAGAGATGTTAGGAGAGTGGAAAAGAGAGTGGGGGTGAGAGTGGGGGAGAGAGAGGCGTTGGGAGATTATAAAAGAGAGTGGGGGAGAGAGAGAGGTGCTGGGATAGTAGAAAGGAGAGTGGGGTAGAGAGAGAGGTGTTGGGAGAGTAGAAAAGAGAGTGGGGGATAAAGAGGTGTTGGGAGAGTAGAAAAGAGATTGGGGAGAGAGAGAGGTGTTGGGAGAGTAGAAAAAGAGTGGGGGAGAGAGTGGGGAGAGAGAGGTGTTGGGAGAGTAGAAAAGAGAGTGGGGGAGAGAGAGAGGTGCTGGGAGAGTAGAAAGGAGAGTGGGGGAGAGAGAGAGGTGTTGGGAGAGTAGAAAAGAGAGTGGGGGAGTAAGAGGTGTTGGGAGAGTAGAAAAGAGATTGGGGTGAGAGAGAGGTGTTGGGAGAGTAGAAAAGAGAGTTGGGGAGAGAGTGGGGGAAAGAGAGGTGTTGGGAGAGTAGAAAAGAGAGTGGGGGAGAGAGAGAGGTGTTGGGAGAGTAGAAAAGAGAGTGGGGGAGAGAGAGGTGTTGGGAGAGTAGAAAAGAGAGATGGGGAGAGAGTGGGGGATAGAGAGGTATTGGGAGAGTAGAAAAGAGAGTGGGAGAGAGAGTGGGGGAGAGAGAGGTGTTGGGAGTGTAGAAAAGAGAGTGGGGAGAGAGTGAGGTGTTGGGAGAGTAGAAAAGAGAGTGGGGGAGAGAGTGGGGGAGAGAGAGGCGTTTTGAGAGTAGAAAAGAGAGTGGGGGAGAGAGAGAGGTGTTGGGAGAGTAAAAAAGAGTGTGGGGGAGAGAGAGGTGTTGGGAGAGTAGAAAAGAGAGAGGGGAGAGAGTGGGGGAGAAAGAGGTGTTGGGAGATTAGAAAAGAAAGTTGTGGAGAGTGTGGGGGAGAGAGAGGTGTTGGGAGAGTAGAAAAGAGTGTGGGGGAGAGATGTGGAGAGAGACGTGTTGGGAGAGTAGAAAAGAGAGTGGGGGAGAGAGAGAGGTGTTGGGAGAGTAGAAAAGAGAGTGGGGGAGAGAGTGGGGGAGAGAGAGGTGTTGGGAGAGTAGAAAAGAGAGTGGGGGAGAGAGAGAGGTGTTGGGAGAGTAAAAAAAGAGTGGGGGAGAGAGTGGGGGAGAGAGAGGTGTTGGGAGAGTAGAAAGGAGAGTGGGGGAGAAAGAGGTGTTGGGAGAGTGGAAAAGAGAGTGGGGGAGAGAGTGGGGGAGAGAGAGGCGTTGGGAGAGTAGAAAAGAGAGTGGGGGAGAGAAAGAGGTGTTGGGAGAGTAGAAAAGAGTGTGGGGGAGAGATGGGGAGAGAGACGTGTTGGGAGAGTAGAAAAGAGAGTGGGGGAGAGAGAGAGGTGTTGGGAGAGTAGAAAAGAGAGTGGGGGAGAGAGTGGGGGAGAGAGAGGTGTTGGGAGAGTAGAAAAGAGAGTGGGGGAGAGAGAGAGGTGTTGGGAGAGTAAAAAAAGAGTGGGGGAGAGAGTGGGGGAGAGAGAGGTGTTGGGAGAGTAGAAAGGAGAGTGGGGGAGAAAGAGGTGTTGGGAGAGTGGAAAAGAGAGTGGGGGAGAGAGAGGCGTTGGGAGAGTAGAAAAGAGAGTGTGGGAGAGAGAGAGAGAGGTGTTGGGAGAGTAGAATATAGAGTGGGGGAGAAAGAGGTGTTGGGAGAGTAGAAAAGAGAGTGGGGGAGAGAGAGAGGTGTTGGGAGAGTAGAAAAGAGAGTGGGGGAGAGAGTGGGGGAGAGAGAGGTGTTGGGAGAGTAGAAAAGAGATTAGGGAGAGAGAGAGGTGTTGGGAGAGTAGAAAAAATATGGGGGAGAGAGATGTGTTGGGAGAGTAGAAAAGAGAGTGGGGGAGAGAGTGGGGGAGAGAGAGGTGTTGGGAGATTAGAAAAGAGAGTGGGGGAGAGAGAGGTGTTGGGAGAGTAGAAAAGAGAGTGGGGGAGAGAGAGGTGTTGGGAGAGTGGAAAAGAGAATGGGGGAGAGAGAGAGGTGCTGGGAGAGTAGAAAGGAGAGTGGGGGAGAGAGAGAGGTGTTTGGAGAGTAGAAAAGAGAGTGGGGAGAAAGAGGTGTTGGGAGAGTAGAAAAGAGAGTTCGGGAGAGAGAGAGGTGTTGGGAGAGTAGAAAAGAGAGTGGGGAGAGAGTGGGGGAGAAAGAGGTGTTGGGAGAGTAGAAAAGAGAGTGGGGGAGACAGAGAGGTGTTGGTAGAGTAGAAAAGAGAGTGGAGGAGAGAGAGGTGTTGGGAGAGTAGAAAAGAGAGTGGGGGAGACAGAGAGGTGTTGGTAGAGTAGAAAAGAGAGTGGGGGAGAGAGAGGTGTTGGGAGAGTAGAAAAGAGAGTGGGGAGAAAGAGGTGTTGGGAGAGTAGCAAAGAGAGTTGGGGAGAGAGAGAGGTGTTGGGAGAGTAGAAAAGAGAGTGGGGAGAGAGTGGGGGAGAAAGAGGTGTTGGGAGAGTAGAAAAGAAAGTTGGGGAGAGAGTGGGGGAGAGATAGGTGTTGGGAGAGTAGACAAGAGAGTGGGGGAGAGAAAGAGGTGTTGGGAGAGTAGAAAAGAGTGTGGGGGAGAGATGGGGAGAGAGACGTGATGGGAGAGTAGAAAAGAGAGTGGGGGAGAGAGAGAGGTGTTGGGAGAGTAGAAAAGAGAGTGGGGGAGAGAGTGGGGGAGAGAGAGGTGTTGGGAGAGTAGAAAAGAGAGTGGGGGAGAGAGAGAGGTGTTGGGAGAGTAAAAAAGAGAGTGGGGAGAGAGTGGGGGAGAAAGAGGTGTTGGGAGAGTAGAAAAGAAAGTTGGGGAGAGAGTGGGGGAGAGATAGGTGTTGGGAGAGTAGACAAGAGAGTGGGGGAGAGAAAGAGGTGTTGGGAGAGTAGAAAAGAGTGTGGGGGAGAGATGGGGAGAGAGACGTGTTGGCAGAGTAGAAAAGAGAGTGGGGGAGAGAGAGAGGTGTTGGGAGAGTAGAAAAGAGAGTGGGGGAGAGAGAGGGGGAGAGAGAGGTGTTGGGAGAGTAGAAAAGAGAGTGGGGGAGAGAGAGAGATGTTGGGAGAGTAAAAAAAGAGTGGGGGAGAGAGTGGGGGAGAGAGAGGTGTTGGGAGAGTAGAAAGGAGAGTGGGGGAGAAAGAGGTGTTGGGAGAGTGGAAAAGAGAGTGGGGGAGAGAGTGGGGGGGAGAGAGGCGTTGGGAGAGTAGAGAAGAGAGTGTGGGAGAGAGAGAGAGAGGTGTTGGGAGAGTAGAATATAGAGTGGGGGAGAAAGAGGTGTTGGGAGAGTAGAAAAGAGAGTGGGGGAGAGAGAGAGGTGTCGGGAGAGTAGAAAAGAGAGTGGGGGAGAGAGTGGGGGAGAGAGAGGTGTTGGGAGAGTAGAAAAGACAGTGGCGGAGAAAGAGATGTTAGGAGAGTGGAAAAGAGAGTGGGGGTGAGAGTGGGAGAGAGAGAGGCGTTGGGAGATTATAAAAGAGAGTAGGGGAGAGAGAGAGGTGCTGGGATAGTAGAAAGGAGAGTGGGGTAGAGAGAGAGGTGTTGGGAGAGTAGAAAAGAGAGTGGGGGATAAAGAGGTGTTGGGAGAGTAGAAAAGAGATTGGGGAGAGAGAGAGGTGTTGGGAGAGTAGAAAAAGAGTGGGGGAGAGAGTGGGGAGAGAGAGGTGTTGGGAGAGTAGAAAAGAGAGTGGGGGAGAGAGAGAGGTGCTGGGAGAGTAGAAAGGAGAGTGGGGGAGAGAGAGAGGTGTTGGGAGAGTAGAAAAGAGAGTGGGGGAGTAAGAGGTGTTGGGAGAGTAGAAAAGAGATTGGGGTGAGAGTGAGGTGTTGGGAGAGTAGAAAAGAGAGTTGGGGAGAGAGTGGGGGAAAGAGAGGTGTTGGGAGAGTAGAAAAGAGAGTGGGGGAGAGAGAGAGGTGTTGGGAGAGTAGAAAAGAGAGTGGGGGAGAGAGTGGGGGATAGAGAGGTATTGGGAGAGTAGAAAAGAGAGTGGGAGAGAGAGTGGGGGAGAGAGAGGTGTTGGGAGTGTAGAAAAGAGAGTGGGGAGAGAGTGAGGTGTTGGGAGAGTAGAAAAGAGAGTGGGGGAGAGAGTGGGGGAGAGAGAGGCGTTTGGAGAGTAGAAAAGAGAGTGGGGGAGAGAGAGAGGTGTTGGGAGAGTAAAAAAGAGTGTGGGGGAGAGAGAGGTGTTGGGAGAGTAGAAAAGAGAGAGGGGAGAGAGTGGGGGAGAAAGAGGTGTTGGGAGATTAGAAAAGAAAGTTGTGGAGAGTGTGGGGGAGAGAGAGGTGTTGGGAGAGTAGAAAAGAGTGTGGGGGAGAGATGTGGAGAGAGACGTGTTGGGAGAGTAGAAAAGAGAGTGGGGGAGAGAGAGAGGTGTTGGGAGAGTAGAAAAGAGAGTGGGGGAGAGAGTGGGGGAGAGAGAGGTGTTGGGAGAGTAGAAAAGAGAGTGGGGGAGAGAGAGAGGTGTTGGGAGAGTAAAAAAAGAGTGGGGGAGAGAGTGGGGGAGAGAGAGGTGTTGGGAGAGTAGAAAGGAGAGTGGGGGAGAAAGAGGTGTTGGGAGAGTGGAAAAGAGAGTGGGGGAGAGAGTGGGGGAGAGAGAGGCGTTGGGAGAGTAGAAAAGAGAGTGGGGGAGAGAAAGAGGTGTTGGGAGAGTAGAAAAGAGTGTGGGGGAGAGATGGGGAGAGAGACGTGTTGGGAGAGTAGAAAAGAGAGTGGGGGAGAGAGAGAGGTGTTGGGAGAGTAGAAAAGAGAGTGGGGGAGAGAGTGGGGGAGAGAGAGGTGTTGGGAGAGTAGAAAAGAGAGTGGGGGAGAGAGAGAGGTGTTGGGAGAGTAAAAAAAGAGTGGGGGAGAGAGTGGGGGAGAGAGAGGTGTTGGGAGAGTAGAAAGGAGAGTGGGGGAGAAAGAGGTGTTGGGAGAGTGGAAAAGAGAGTGGGGGAGAGAGAGGCGTTGGGAGAGTAGAAAAGAGAGTGTGGGAGAGAGAGAGAGAGGTGTTGGGAGAGTAGAATATAGAGTGGGGGAGAAAGAGGTGTTGGGAGAGTAGAAAAGAGAGTGGGGGAGAGAGAGAGGTGTTGGGAGAGTAGAAAAGAGAGTGGGGGAGAGAGTGGGGGAGAGAGAGGTGTTGGGAGAGTAGAAAAGAGATTCGGGAGAGAGAGAGGTGTTGGGAGAGTAGAAAAAATATGGGGGAGAGAGATGTGTTGGGAGAGTAGAAAAGAGAGTGGGGGAGAGAGTGGGGGAGAGAGAGGTGTTGGGAGATTAGAAAAGAGAGTGGGGGAGAGAGAGGTGTTGGGAGAGTAGAAAAGAGAGTGGGGGAGAGAGAGGTGTTGGGAGAGTGGAAAAGAGAATGGGGGAGAGAGAGAGGTGCTGGGAGAGTAGAAAGGAGAGTGGGGGAGAGAGAGAGGTGTTTGGAGAGTAGAAAAGAGAGTGGGGAGAAAGAGGTGTTGGGAGAGTAGAAAAGAGAGTTCGGGAGAGAGAGAGGTGTTGGGAGAGTAGAAAAGAGAGTGGGGAGAGAGTGGGGGAGAAAGAGGTGTTGGGAGAGTAGAAAAGAGAGTGGGGGAGACAGAGAGGTGTTGGTAGAGTAGAAAAGAGAGTGGGGAGAAAGAGGTGTTGGGAGAGTAGCAAAGAGAGTTGGGGAGAGAGAGAGGTGTTGGGAGAGTAGAAAAGAGAGTGGGGAGAGAGTGGGGGAGAAAGAGGTGTTGGGAGAGTAGAAAAGAAAGTTGGGGAGAGAGTGGGGGAGAGATAGGTGTTGGGAGAGTAGACAAGAGAGTGGGGGAGAGAAAGAGGTGTTGGGAGAGTAGAAAAGAGTGTGGGGGAGAGATGGGGAGAGAGACGTGATGGGAGAGTAGAAAAGAGAGTGGGGGAGAGAGAGAGGTGTTGGGAGAGTAGACAAGAGAGTGGGGGAGAGAGTGGGGGAGAGAGAGGTGTTGGGAGAGTAGAAAAGAGAGTGGGGGAGAGAGAGAGGTGTTGGGAGAGTAAAAAAAGAGTGGGGGAGAGAGTGGGGGAGAGAGAGGTGTTGGGAGAGTAGAAAGGAGAGTGGGGGAGAAAGAGGTGTTGGGAGAGTGGAAAAGAGAGTGGGGGAGAGAGTGGGGGGGAGAGAGGCGTTGGGAGAGTAGAAAAGAGAGTGTGGGAGAGAGAGAGAGAGGTGTTGGGAGAGTAGAATATAGAGTGGGGGAGAAAGAGGTGTTGGGAGAGTAGAAAAGAGAGTGGGGGAGAGAGAGAGGTGTTGGGAGAGTAGAAAAGAGAGTGGGGGAGAGAGTGGGGGAGAGAGGTGTTGGGAGAGTAGAAAAGACAGTGGCGGAGAGAGAGATGTTAGGAGAGTGGAAAAGAGAGTGGGGGTGAGAGTGGGGGAGAGAGAGGCGTTGGGAGATTATAAAAGAGAGTGGGGGAGAGAGAGAGGTGCTGGGATAGTAGAAAGGAGAGTGGGGTAGAGAGAGAGGTGTTGGGAGAGTAGAAAAGAGAGTGGGGGATAAAGAGGTGTTGGGAGAGTAGAAAAGAGATTGGGGAGAGAGAGAGGTGTTGGGAGAGTAGAAAAGAGAGTGGGGGAGAGAGAGTGCTGGGAGAGTAGAAAGGAGAGTGGGGGAGAGAGAGAGGTGTTGGGAGAGTAGAAAAGAGAGTGGGGGAGAAAGAGGTGTTGGGAGAGTAGAAAAGAGATGGGGGTGAGAGAGAGGTGTTGGGAGAGTAGAAAAGAGAGTTGGGGAGAGAGTGGGGGAAAGAGAGGTGTTGGGAGAGTAGAAAAGAGAGTGGGGGAGAGAGAGAGGTGTTGGGAGAGTAGAAAAGAGAGTGGGGGAGAGAGAGGTGTTGGGAGAGTAGAAAAGAGAGTTGGGGAGAGAGTGGGGGATAGAGAGGTATTGGGAGAGTAGAAAAGAGAGTGGGAGAGAGAGTGGGGGAGAGAGAGGTGTTGGGAGTGTAGAAAAGAGAGTGGGGAGAGAGTGAGGTGTTGGGAGAGTAGAAAAGAGAGTGGGGGAGAGAGTGGGGGAGAGAGAGGCGTTTTGAGAGTAGAAAAGAGAGTGGGGGAGAGAGAGAGGTGTTGGGAGAGTAGAAAAGAGTGTGGGGGAGAGAGAGGTGTTGGGAGAGTAGAAAAGAGAGAGGGGAGAGAGTGGGGGAGAAAGAGGTGTTGGGAGATTAGAAAAGAAAGTTGTGGAGAGTGTGGGGGAGAGAGAGGTGTTGGGAGAGTAGAAAAGAGTGTGGGGGAGAGATGTGGAGAGAGACGTGTTGGGAGAGTAGAAAAGAGAGTGGGGGAGAGAGAGAGGTGTTGGGAGAGTAGAAAAGAGAGTGGGGGAGAGAGTGGGGGAGAGAGAGGTGTTGGGAGAGTAGAAAAGAGAGTGGGGGAGAGAGAGAGGTGTTGGGAGAGTAAAAAAAGAGTGGGGGAGAGAGTGGGGGAGAGAGAGGTGTTGGGAGAGTAGAAAGGAGAGTGGGGGAGAAAGAGGTGTTGGGAGAGTGGAAAAGAGAGTGGGGGAGAGAGTGGGGGAGAGAGAGGCGTTGGGAGAGTAGAAAAGAGAGTGGGGGAGAGAAAGAGGTGTTGGGAGAGTAGAAAAGAGTGTGGGGGAGAGATGGGGAGAGAGACGTGTTGGGAGAGTAGAAAAGAGAGTGGGGGAGAGAGAGAGGTGTTGGGAGAGTAGAAAAGAGAGTGGGGGAGAGAGTGGGGGAGAGAGAGGTGTTGGGAGAGTAGAAAAGAGAGTGGGGGAGAGAGAGAGGTGTTGGGAGAGTAAAAAAAGAGTGGGGGAGAGAGTGGGGGAGAGAGAGGTGTTGGGAGAGTAGAAAGGAGAGTGGGGGAGAAAGAGGTGTTGGGAGAGTGGAAAAGAGAGTGGGGGAGAGAGTGGGGGAGAGAGAGGCGTTGGGAGAGTAGAAAAGAGAGTGGGGGAGAGAGAGAGGTGTTGGGAGAGTAGAAAGAGAGTGGGGGAGAGAGTGGGGGAGAGAGAGGTGTTGGGAGAGTAGAAAAGACAGTGGCGGAGAAAGAGATGTTAGGAGAGTGGAAAAGAGAGTGGGGGTGAGAGTGGGGGAGAGAGAGGCGTTGGGAGATTATAAAAGAGAGTGGGGGTGAGAGAGAGGTGCTGGGATAGTAGAAAGGAGAGTGGGGTAGAGAGAGAGGTGTTGGGAGAGTAGAAAAGAGAGTGGGGGATAAAGAGGTGTTGGGAGAGTAGAAAAGAGATTGGGTAGAGAGAGAGGTGTTGGGAGAGTAGAAAAAGAGTGGGGGAGAGAGTGGGGAGAGAGAGGTGTTGGGAGAGTAGAAAAGAGAGTGGGGGAGAGAGAGAGGTACTGGGAGAGTAGAAAGGAGAGTGGAGGAGAGAGAGAGGTGTTGGGAGAGTAGAAAAGAGAGTGGGGGAGAAAGAGGTGTTGGGAGAGTAGAAAAGAGATTGGGGTGAGAGAGAGGTGTTGGGAGAGTAGAAAAGAGAGTGGGGGAGAGAGAGGTGTTGGGAGAGTGGAAAAGAGAATGGGGGAGAGAGAGAGGTGTTGGGAGAGTAGAAATGAGAGTGGGGGAGAGAGAGAGGTGTTTGGAGAGTAGAAAAGAGAGTGGGGAGAAAGAGGTGTTGGGAGAGTAGAAAAGAGAGTTGGGGAGAGAGAGAGGTGTTGGGAGAGTAGAAAAGAGAGTGGGGAGAGAGTGGGGGAGAAAGAGGTGTTGGGGGAGTAGAAAAGAGAGTGGGGGAGACAGAGAGGTGTTGGTAGAGTAGAAAAGAGAGTGGGGGAGAGAGAGGTGTTGGTAGAGTAGAAAAGAGAGTGGGGAGAAAGAGGTGTTGGGAGAGTATAAAAGAGAGTTGGGGAGAGAGAGAGGTGTTGGGAGAGTAGAAAAGAGAGTGGGGAGAGAGTGGGGGAGAAAGAGGTGTTGGGAGAGTAGAAAAGAAAGTTGGGGAGAGAGTGGGGCAGAGAGAGGTGTTGGGAGAGTAGAAAAGAGAGTGGGGGAGAGAGAGGTGTTGGGAGAGTAGAAAAGAGAGTGGGGGAGACAGAGAGGTGTTGGTAGAGTAGAAAAGAGAGTGGGGGAGAGAGAGGTGTTGGGAGAGTAGAAAAGAGAGTGGGGAGAAAGAGGTGTTGGGAGAGTAGAAAAGAGAGTTGGGGAGAGAGAGAGGTGTTGGGAGAGTAGAAAAGAGAGTGGGGAGAGAGTGGGGGAGAAAGAGGTGTTGGGAGAGTCGAAAAGAAAGTTGGGGAGAGAGTGGGGGAGAGATAGGTGTTGGGAGAGTAGACAAGAGAGTGGGGGAGAGAAAGAGGTGTTGGGAGAGTAGAAAAGAGTGTGGGGGAGAGATGGGGAGAGAGACGTGTTGGCAGAGTAGAAAAGAGAGTGGGGGAGAGAGAGAGGTGTTGGGAGAGTAGAAAAGAGAGTGGGGGAGAGAGTGGGGGAGAGAGAGGTGTTGGGAGAGTAGAAAAGAGAGTGGGGGAGAGAGAGAGGTGTTGGGAGAGTAAAAAAAGAGTGGGGGAGAGAGTGGGGGAGAGAGAGGTGTTGGGAGAGTAGAAAGAAGAGTGGGGGAGAAAGAGGTGTTGGGAGAGTGGAAAAGAGAGTGGGGGAGAGAGTGGGGGGGGGAGAGGCGTTGGGAGAGTAGAGAAGAGAGTGTGGGAGAGAGAGAGAGAGGTGTTGGGAGAGTAGAATATAGAGTGGGGGAGAAAGAGGTGTTGGTAGAGTAGAAAAGAGAGTGGGGGAGAGAGAGAGGTGTTGGGAGAGTAGAAAAGAGAGTGGGGGAGAGAGTGGGGGAGAGAGAGGTGTTGGGAGAGTAGAAAAGACAGTGGCGGAGAAAGAGATGTTAGGAGAGTGGAAAAGAGAGTGGGGGAGAGAGAGGTGTTGGGAGAGTAGAAAAGAGAGTGGGGGAGAGAGAGAGGTGTTGGGAGAGTAAAAAAAGAGTGGGGGAGAGAGTGGGGGAGAGAGAGGTGTTGGGAGAGTAGAAAGGAGAGTGGGGGAGAAAGAGGTGTTGGGAGAGTGGAAAAGAGAGTGGGGGAGAGAGTGGGGGAGAGAGAGGCGTTGGGAGAGTAGAAAAGAGAGTGGGGGAGAGAAAGAGGTGTTGGGAGAGTAGAAAAGAGTGTGGGGGAGAGATGGGGAGAGAGACGTGTTGGGAGAGTAGAAAAGAGAGTGGGGGAGAGAGAGAGGTGTTGGGAGAGTAGAAAAGAGAGTGGGGGAGAGAGTGGGGGAGAGAGAGGTGTTGGGAGAGTAGAAAAGAGAGTGGGGGAGAGAGAGAGGTGTTGGGAGAGTAAAAAAAGAGTGGGGGAGAGAGTGGGGGAGAGAGAGGTGTTGGGAGAGTAGAAAGGAGAGTGGGGGAGAAAGAGGTGTTGGGAGAGTGGAAAAGAGAGTGGGGGAGAGAGAGGCGTTGGGAGAGTAGAAAAGAGAGTGTGGGAGAGAGAGAGAGAGGTGTTGGGAGAGTAGAATATAGAGTGGGGGAGAAAGAGGTGTTGGGAGAGTAGAAAAGAGAGTGGGGGAGAGAGAGAGGTGTTGGGAGAGTAGAAAAGAGAGTGGGGGAGAGAGTGGGGGAGAGAGAGGTGTTGGGAGAGTAGAAAAGAGATTAGGGAGAGAGAGAGGTGTTGGGAGAGTAGAAAAAATATGGGGGAGAGAGATGTGTTGGGAGAGTAGAAAAGAGAGTGGGGGAGAGAGTGGGGGAGAGAGAGGTGTTGGGAGATTAGAAAAGAGAGTGGGGGAGAGAGAGGTGTTGGGAGAGTAGAAAAGAGAGTGGGGGAGAGAGAGGTGTTGGGAGAGTGGAAAAGAGAATGGGGGAGAGAGAGAGGTGCTGGGAGAGTAGAAAGGAGAGTGGGGGAGAGAGAGAGGTGTTTGGAGAGTAGAAAAGAGAGTGGGGAGAAAGAGGTGTTGGGAGAGTAGAAAAGAGAGTTCGGGAGAGAGAGAGGTGTTGGGAGAGTAGAAAAGAGAGTGGGGAGAGAGTGGGGGAGAAAGAGGTGTTGGGAGAGTAGAAAAGAGAGTGGGGGAGACAGAGAGGTGTTGGTAGAGTAGAAAAGAGAGTGGAGGAGAGAGAGGTGTTGGGAGAGTAGAAAAGAGAGTGGGGGAGACAGAGAGGTGTTGGTAGAGTAGAAAAGAGAGTGGGGGAGAGAGAGGTGTTGGGAGAGTAGAAAAGAGAGTGGGGAGAAAGAGGTGTTGGGAGAGTAGCAAAGAGAGTTGGGGAGAGAGAGAGGTGTTGGGAGAGTAGAAAAGAGAGTGGGGAGAGAGTGGGGGAGAAAGAGGTGTTGGGAGAGTAGAAAAGAAAGTTGGGGAGAGAGTGGGGGAGAGATAGGTGTTGGGAGAGTAGACAAGAGAGTGGGGGAGAGAAAGAGGTGTTGGGAGAGTAGAAAAGAGTGTGGGGGAGAGATGGGGAGAGAGACGTGATGGGAGAGTAGAAAAGAGAGTGGGGGAGAGAGAGAGGTGTTGGGAGAGTAGACAAGAGAGTGGGGGAGAGAGTGGGGGAGAGAGAGGTGTAGGGAGAGTAGAAAAGAGAGTGGGGGAGAGAGAGAGGTGTTGGGAGAGTAAAAAAAGAGTGGGGGAGAGAGAGGGGGAGAGAGAGGAGTTGGGAGAGTAGAAAAGAGAGTGGGGGAGAGAGAGAGGTGTTGGGAGAGTAAAAAAA
Source organism: Oncorhynchus clarkii lewisi (assembly GCF_045791955.1). Classification (NCBI taxonomy): domain Eukaryota; kingdom Metazoa; phylum Chordata; class Actinopteri; order Salmoniformes; family Salmonidae; genus Oncorhynchus; species Oncorhynchus clarkii. The sequence continues at coordinate 32,980 of NW_027258509.1, forward strand.
GAGTGGGGGAGAGAGTGGGGGAGAGAGAGGTGTTGGGAGAGTAGAAAGGAGAGTGGGGGAGAGAGAGGTGTTGGGAGAGTGGAAAAGAGAGTGGGGGAGAGAGAGGCGTTGGGAGAGTAGAAAAGAGAGTGTGGGAGAGAGAGAGAGAGGTGTTGGGAGAGTAGAATATAGAGTGGGGGAGAAAGAGGTGTTGGGAGAGTAGAAAAGAGAGTGGGGGAGAGAGAGAGGTGTTGGGAGAGTAGAAAAGAGAGTGGGGGAGAGAGTGGGGGAGAGAGAGGTGTTGGGAGAGTAGAAAAGAGATTAGGGAGAGAGAGAGGTGTTGGGAGAGTAGAAAAAATATGGGGGAGAGAGATGTGTTGGGAGAGTAGAAAAGAGAGTGGGGGAGAGAGTGGGGGAGAGAGAGGTGTTGGGAGATTAGAAAAGAGAGTGGGGGAGAGAGAGGTGTTGGGAGAGTAGAAAAGAGAGTGGGGGAGAGAGAGGTGTTGGGAGAGTGGAAAAGAGAATGGGGGAGAGAGAGAGGTGCTGGGAGAGTAGAAAGGAGAGTGGGGGAGAGAGAGAGGTGTTTGGAGAGTAGAAAAGAGAGTGGGGAGAAAGAGGTGTTGGGAGAGTAGAAAAGAGAGTTCGGGAGAGAGAGAGGTGTTGGGAGAGTAGAAAAGAGAGTGGGGAGAGAGTGGGGGAGAAAGAGGTGTTGGGAGAGTAGAAAAGAGAGTGGGGGAGACAGAGAGGTGTTGGTAGAGTAGAAAAGAGAGTGGAGGAGAGAGAGGTGTTGGGAGAGTAGAAAAGAGAGTGGGGGAGACAGAGAGGTGTTGGTAGAGTAGAAAAGAGAGTGGGGGAGAGAGAGGTGTTGGGAGAGTAGAAAAGAGAGTGGGGAGAAAGAGGTGTTGGGAGAGTAGCAAAGAGAGTTGGGGAGAGAGAGAGGTGTTGGGAGAGTAGAAAAGAGAGTGGGGAGAGAGTGGGGGAGAAAGAGGTGTTGGGAGAGTAGAAAAGAAAGTTGGGGAGAGAGTGGGGGAGAGATAGGTGTTGGGAGAGTAGACAAGAGAGTGGGGGAGAGAAAGAGGTGTTGGGAGAGTAGAAAAGAGTGTGGGGGAGAGATGGGGAGAGAGACGTGATGGGAGAGTAGAAAAGAGAGTGGGGGAGAGAGAGAGGTGTTGGGAGAGTAGACAAGAGAGTGGGGGAGAGAGTGGGGGAGAGAGAGGTGTTGGGAGAGTAGAAAAGAGAGTGGGGGAGAGAGAGAGGTGTTGGGAGAGTAAAAAAAGAGTGGGGGAGAGAGTGGGGGAGAGAGAGGTGTTGGGAGAGTAGAAAGGAGAGTGGGGGAGAAAGAGGTGTTGGGAGAGTGGAAAAGAGAGTGGGGGAGAGAGTGGGGGGGAGAGAGGCGTTGGGAGAGTAGAAAAGAGAGTGTGGGAGAGAGAGAGAGAGGTGTTGGGAGAGTAGAATATAGAGTGGGGGAGAAAGAGGTGTTGGGAGAGTAGAAAAGAGAGTGGGGGAGAGAGAGAGGTGTTGGGAGAGTAGAAAAGAGAGTGGGGGAGAGAGTGGGGGAGAGAGAGGTGTTGGGAGAGTAGAAAAGACAGTGGCGGAGAAAGAGATGTTAGGAGAGTGGAAAAGAGAGTGGGGGTGAGAGTGGGGGAGAGAGAGGCGTTGGGAGATTATAAAAGAGAGTGGGGGAGAGAGAGAGGTGCTGGGATAGTAGAAAGGAGAGTGGGGTAGAGAGAGAGGTGTTGGGAGAGTAGAAAAGAGAGTGGGGGATAAAGAGGTGTTGGGAGAGTAGAAAAGAGATTGGGGAGAGAGAGAGGTGTTGGGAGAGTAGAAAAGAGAGTGGGGGAGAGAGAGAGGTGTTGGGAGAGTAGAAAAGAGAGTGGGGGAGAGAGTGGGGGAGAGAGAGGTGTTGGGAGAGTAGAAAAGAGATTAGGGAGAGAGAGAGGTGTTGGGAGAGTAGAAAAAATATGGGGGAGAGAGATGTGTTGGGAGAGTAGAAAAGAGAGTGGGGGAGAGAGTGGGGGAGAGAGAGGTGTTGGGAGATTAGAAAAGAGAGTGGGGGAGAGAGAGGTGTTGGGAGAGTAGAAAAGAGAGTGGGGGAGAGAGAGGTGTTGGGAGAGTGGAAAAGAGAATGGGGGAGAGAGAGAGGTGCTGGGAGAGTAGAAAGGAGAGTGGGGGAGAGAGAGAGGTGTTTGGAGAGTAGAAAAGAGAGTGGGGAGAAAGAGGTGTTGGGAGAGTAGAAAAGAGAGTTCGGGAGAGAGAGAGGTGTTGGGAGAGTAGAAAAGAGAGTGGGGAGAGAGTGGGGGAGAAAGAGGTGTTGGGAGAGTAGAAAAGAGAGTGGGGGAGACAGAGAGGTGTTGGTAGAGTAGAAAAGAGAGTGGAGGAGAGAGAGGTGTTGGGAGAGTAGAAAAGAGAGTGGGGGAGACAGAGAGGTGTTGGTAGAGTAGAAAAGAGAGTGGGGGAGAGAGAGGTGTTGGGAGAGTAGAAAAGAGAGTGGGGAGAAAGAGGTGTTGGGAGAGTAGCAAAGAGAGTTGGGGAGAGAGAGAGGTGTTGGGAGAGTAGAAAAGAGAGTGGGGAGAGAGTGGGGGAGAAAGAGGTGTTGGGAGAGTAGAAAAGAAAGTTGGGGAGAGAGTGGGGGAGAGATAGGTGTTGGGAGAGTAGACAAGAGAGTGGGGGAGAGAAAGAGGTGTTGGGAGAGTAGAAAAGAGTGTGGGGGAGAGATGGGGAGAGAGACGTGATGGGAGAGTAGAAAAGAGAGTGGGGGAGAGAGAGAGGTGTTGGGAGAGTAGACAAGAGAGTGGGGGAGAGAGTGGGGGAGAGAGAGGTGTTGGGAGAGTAGAAAGGAGAGTGGGGGAGAAAGAGGTGTTGGGAGAGTGGAAAAGAGAGTGGGGGAGAGAGTGGGGGGGAGAGAGGCGTTGGGAGAGTAGAAAAGAGAGTGTGGGAGAGAGAGAGAGAGGTGTTGGGAGAGTAGAATATAGAGTGGGGGAGAAAGAGGTGTTGGGAGAGTAGAAAACAGAGTGGGGGAGAGAGAGAGGTGTTGGGAGAGTAGAAAAGAGAGTGGGGGAGAGAGTGGGGGAGAGAGAGGTGTTGGGAGAGTAGAAAAGACAGTGGCGGAGAAAGAGATGTTAGGAGAGTGGAAAAGAGAGTGGGGGTGAGAGTGGGGGAGAGAGAGGCGTTGGGAGATTATAAAAGAGAGTGGGGGAGAGAGAGAGGTGCTGGGATAGTAGAAAGGAGAGTGGGGTAGAGAGAGAGGTGTTGGGAGAGTAGAAAAGAGAGTGGGGGATAAAGAGGTGTTGGGAGAGTAGAAAAGAGATTGGGGAGAGAGAGAGGTGTTGGGAGAGTAGAAAAGAGAGTGGGGGAGAGAGAGAGGTGCTGGGAGAGTAGAAAGGAGAGTGGGGGAGAGAGAGAGGTGTTGGGAGAGTAGAAAAGAGAGTGGGGGAGAAAGAGGTGTTGGGAGAGTAGAAAAGAGATGGGGGTGAGAGAGAGGTGTTGGGAGAGTAGAAAAGAGAGTTGGGGAGAGAGTGGGGGAAAGAGAGGTGTTGGGAGAGTAGAAAAGAGAGTGGGCGAGAGAGAGAGGTGTTGGGAGAGTAGAAAAGAGAGTGGGGGAGAGAGAGGTGTTGGGAGAGTAGAAAAGAGAGTTGGGGAGAGAGTGGGGGATAGAGAGGTATTGGGAGAGTAGAAAAGAGAGTGGGAGAGAGAGTGGGGGAGAGAGAGGTGTTGGGAGTGTAGAAAAGAGAGTGGGGAGAGAGTGAGGTGTTGGGAGAGTAGAAAAGAGAGTGGGGGAGAGAGTGGGGGAGAGAGAGGCGTTTTGAGAGTAGAAAAGAGAGTGGGGGAGAGAGAGAGGTGTTGGGAGAGTAGAAAAGAGTGTGGGGGAGAGAGAGGTGTTGGGAGAGTAGAAAAGAGAGAGGGGAGAGAGTGGGGGAGAAAGAGGTGTTGGGAGATTAGAAAATAAAGTTGTGGAGAGTGTGGGGGAGAGAGAGGTGTTGGGAGAGTAGAAAAGAGTGTGGGGGAGAGATGTGGAGAGAGACGTGTTGGGAGAGTAGAAAAGAGAGTGGGGGAGAGAGAGAGGTGTTGGGAGAGTAGAAAAGAGAGTGGGGGAGAGAGTGGGGGAGAGAGAGGTGTTGGGAGAGTAGAAAAGAGAGTGGGGGAGAGAGAGAGGTGTTGGGAGAGTAAAAAAAGAGTGGGGGAGAGAGTGGGGGAGAGAGAGGTGTTGGGAGAGTAGAAAGGAGAGTGGGGGAGAAAGAGGTGTTGGGAGAGTGGAAAAGAGAGTGGGGGAGAGAGTGGGGGAGAGAGAGGCGTTGGGAGAGTAGAAAAGAGAGTGGGGGAGAGAGAGAGGTGTTGGGAGAGTAGAAAAGAGAGTGGGGGAGAGAGTGGGGGAGAGAGAGGTGTTGGGAGAGTAGAAAAGAGAGTGGGGGAGAGAGAGAGGTGTTGGGAGAGTAAAAAAAGAGTGGGGGAGAGAGTGGGGGAGAGAGAGGTGTTGGGAGAGTAGAAAGGAGAGTGGGGGAGAAAGAGGTGTTGGGAGAGTGGAAAAGAGAGTGGGGGAGAGAGTGGGGGAGAGAGAGGCGTTGGGAGAGTAGAAAAGAGAGTGGGGGAGAGAGAGAGGTGTTGGGAGAGTAGAAAGAGAGTGGGGGAGAGAGTGGGGGAGAGAGAGGTGTTGGGAGAGTAGAAAAGACAGTGGCGGAGAAAGAGATGTTAGGAGAGTGGAAAAGAGAGTGGGGGAGAGAGAGAGGTGTTGGGAGAGTAAAAAAAGAGTGGGGGAGAGAGTGGGGGAGAGAGAGGTGTTGGGAGAGTAGAAAAGAGAGTGGGGGAGAGAGAGAGGTGTCGGGAGAGTAAAAAAAGAGTGGGGGAGAGAGTGGGGGAGAGAGAGGTGTTGGGAGAGTAGAAAGGAGAGTGGGGGAGAAAGAGGTGTTGGGAGAGTGGAAAAGAGAGTGGGGGAGAGAGTGGGGGAGAGAGAGGCGTTGGGAGAGTAGAAAAGAGAGTGGGGGAGAGAGAGAGGTGTTGGGAGAGTAGAAAAGAGAGTGGGGGAGAGAGTGGGGGAGAGAGAGGTGTTGGGAGAGTAGAAAAGAGAGTGGGGGAGAGAGAGAGGTGTTGGGAGAGTAAAAAAAGAGTGGGGGAGAGAGTGGGGGAGAGAGAGGTGTTGGGAGAGTAGAAAGGAGAGTGGGGGAGAAAGAGGTGTTGGGAGAGTGGAAAAGAGAGTGGGGGAGAGAGTGGGGGAGAGAGAGGCGTTGGGAGAGTAGAAAAGAGAGTGGGGGAGAGAGAGAGGTGTTGGGAGAGTAGAAAGAGAGTGGGGGAGAGAGTGGGGGAGAGAGAGGTGTTGGGAGAGTAGAAAAGACAGTGGCGGAGAAAGAGATGTTAGGAGAGTGGAAAAGAGAGTGGGGGTGAGAGTGGGGGAGAGAGAGGCGTTGGGAGATTATAAAAGAGAGTGGGGGAGAGAGAGAGGTGCTGGGATAGTAGAAAGGAGAGTGGGGTAGAGAGAGAGGTGTTGGGAGAGTAGAAAAGAGAGTGGGGGATAAAGAGGTGTTGGGAGAGTAGAAAAAGAGTGGGGGAGAGAGTGGGGAGAGAGAGGTGTTGGGAGAGTAGAAAAGAGAGTGGGGGAGAGAGAGAGGTAGTGGGAGAGTAGAAAGGAGAGTGGAGGAGAGAGAGAGGTGTTGGGAGAGTAGAAAAGAGAGTGGGGGAGAAAGAGGTGTTGGGAGAGTAGAAAAGAGATTGGGGTGAGAGAGAGGTGTTGGGAGAGTAGAAAAGAGAGTGGGGGAGAGAGAGGTGTTGGGAGAGTGGAAAAGAGAATGGGGGAGAGAGAGAGGTGTTGGGAGAGTAGAAAGGAGAGTGGGGGAGAGAGAGAGGTGTTTGGAGAGTAGAAAAGAGAGTGGGGAGATAGAGGTGTTGGGAGAGTAGAAAAGAGAGTTGGGGAGAGAGAGAGGTGTTGGGAGAGTAGAAAAGAGAGTGGGGAGAGAGTGGGGGAGAAAGAGGTGTTGGGAGAGTAGAAAAGAGAGTGGGGGAGACAGAGAGGTGTTGGTAGAGTAGAAAAGAGAGTGGGGGAGAGAGAGGTGTTGGTAGAGTAGAAAAGAGAGTGGGGAGAAAGAGGTGTTGGGAGAGTATAAAAGAGAGTTGGGGAGAGAGAGAGGTGTTGGGAGAGTAGAAAAGAGAGTGGAGAGAGAGTGGGGGAGAAAGAGGTGTTGGGAGAGTAGAAAAGAAAGTTGGGGAGAGAGTGGGGCAGAGAGAGGTGTTGGGAGAGTAGAAAAGAGAGTGGGGGAGAGAGAGGTGTTGGGAGAGTAGAAAAGAGAGTGGGGGAGACAGAGAGGTGTTGGTAGAGTAGAAAAGAGAGTGGGGGAGAGAGAGGTGTTGGGAGAGTAGAAAAGAGAGTGGGGAGAAAGAGGTGTTGGGAGAGTAGAAAAGAGAGTTGGGGAGAGAGAGAGGTGTTGGGAGAGTAGAAAAGAGAGTGGGGAGAGAGTGGGGGAGAAAGAGGTGTTGGGAGAGTAGAAAAGAAAGTTGGGGAGAGAGTGGGGGAGAGATAGGTGTTGGGAGAGTAGACAAGAGAGTGGGGGAGAGAAAGAGGTGTTGGGAGAGTAGAAAAGAGTGTGGGGGAGAGATGGGGAGAGAGACGTGTTGGCAGAGTAGAAAAGAGAGTGGGGGAGAGAGAGAGGTGTTGGGAGAGTAGAAAAGAGAGTGGGGGAGAGAGTGGGGGAGAGAGAGGTGTTGGGAGAGTAGAAAAGAGAGTGGGGGAGAGAGTGGGGGAGAGAGAGGTGTTGGGAGAGTAGAAAGGAGAGTGGGGGAGAAAGAGGTGTTGGGAGAGTGGAAAAGAGAGTGGGGGAGAGAGTGGGGGGGAGAGAGGCGTTGGGAGAGTAGAGAAGAGAGTGTGGGAGAGAGAGAGAGAGGTGTTGGGAGAGTAGAATATAGAGTGGGGGAGAAAGAGGTGTTGGGAGAGTAGAAAAGAGAGTGGGGGAGAGAGAGAGGTGTTGGGAGAGTAGAAAAGAGAGTGGGGGAGAGAGTGGGGGAGAGAGAGGTGTTGGGAGAGTAGAAAAGACAGTGGCGGAGAAAGAGATGTTAGGAGAGTGGAAAAGAGAGTGGGGGTGAGAGTGGGGGAGAGAGAGGCGTTGGGAGATTATAAAAGAGAGTGGGGGAGAGAGAGAGGTGCTGGGATAGTAGAAAGGAGAGTGGGGTAGAGAGAGAGGTGTTGGGAGAGTAGAAAAGAGAGTGGGGGATAAAGAGGTGTTGGGAGAGTAGAAAAGAGATTGGGGAGAGAGAGAGGTGTTGGGAGAGTAGAAAAAGAGTGGGGGAGAGAGTGGGGAGAGAGAGGTGTTGGGAGAGTAGAAAAGAGAGTGGGGGAGAGAGAGAGGTGCTGGGAGAGTAGAAAGGAGAGTGGGGGAGAGAGAGAGGTGTTGGGAGAGTAGAAAAGAGAGTGGGGGAGAAAGAGGTGTTGGGAGAGTAGAAAAGAGATTGGGGTGAGAGAGAGGTGTTGGGAGAGTAGAAAAGAGAGTTGGGGAGAGAGTGGGGGAAAGAGAGGTGTTGGGAGAGTAGAAAAGAGAGTGGGGGAGAGAGAGAGGTGTTGGGAGAGTAGAAAAGAGAGTGGGGGAGAGAGAGGTGTTGGGAGAGTAGAAAAGAGAGTTGGGGAGAGAGTGGGGGATAGAGAGGTATTGGGAGAGTAGAAAAGAGAGTGGGAGAGAGAGTGGGGGAGAGAGAGGTGTTGGGAGTGTAGAAAAGAGAGTGGGGAGAGAGTGAGGTGTTGGGAGAGTAGAAAAGAGAGTGGGGGAGAGAGTGGGGGAGAGAGAGGCGTTTTGAGAGTAGAAAAGAGAGTGGGGGAGAGAGAGAGGTGTTGGGAGAGTAAAAAAGAGTGTGGGGGAGAGAGAGGTGTTGGGAGAGTAGAAAAGAGAGAGGGGAGAGAGTGGGGGAGAAAGAGGTGTTGGGAGATTAGAAAAGAAAGTTGTGGAGAGTGTGGGGGAGAGAGAGGTGTTGGGAGAGTAGAAAAGAGTGTGGGGGAGAGATGTGGAGAGAGACGTGTTGGGAGAGTAGAAAAGAGAGTGGGGGAGAGAGAGAGGTGTTGGGAGAGTAGAAAAGAGAGTGGGGGAGAGAGTGGGGGAGAGAGAGGTGTTGGGAGAGTAGAAAAGAGAGTGGGGGAGAGAGAGAGGTGTTGGGAGAGTAAAAAAAGAGTGGGGGAGAGAGTGGGGGAGAGAGAGGTGTTGGGAGAGTAGAAAGGAGAGTGGGGGAGAAAGAGGTGTTGGGAGAGTGGAAAAGAGAGTGGGGGAGAGAGTGGGGGAGAGAGAGGCGTTGGGAGAGTAGAAAAGAGAGTGGGGGAGAGAAAGAGGTGTTGGGAGAGTAGAAAAGAGTGTGGGGGAGAGATGGGGAGAGAGACGTGTTGGGAGAGTAGAAAAGAGAGTGGGGGAGAGAGAGAGGTGTTGGGAGAGTAGAAAAGAGAGTGGGGGAGAGAGTGGGGGAGAGAGAGGTGTTGGGAGAGTAGAAAAGAGAGTGGGGGAGAGAGAGAGGTGTTGGGAGAGTAAAAAAAGAGTGGGGGAGAGAGTGGGGGAGAGAGAGGTGTTGGGAGAGTAGAAAGGAGAGTGGGGGAGAAAGAGGTGTTGGGAGAGTGGAAAAGAGAGTGGGGGAGAGAGAGGCGTTGGGAGAGTAGAAAAGAGAGTGTGGGAGAGAGAGAGAGAGGTGTTGGGAGAGTAGAATAGAGAGTGGGGGAGAGAGAGAGGTGTTGGGAGAGTAGAAAAGAGAGTGGGGGAGAGAGTGGGGGAGAGAGAGGTGTTGGGAGAGTAGAAAAGACAGTGGCGGAGAAAGAGATGTTAGGAGAGTGGAAAATAGAGTGGGGGTGAGAGTGGGGGAGAGAGAGGCGTTGGGAGATTTTACAAGAGAGTGGGGGAGAGAGAGAGGTGCTGGGATAGTAGAAAGGAGAGTGGGGTAGAGAGAGAGGTGTTGGGAGAGTAGAAAAGAGAGTGGGGGATAAAGAGGTGTTGGGAGAGTAGAAAAGAGATTGGGGAGAGAGAGAGGTGTTGGGAGAGTAGAAAAAGAGTGGGGGAGAGAGTGGGGAGAGAGAGGTGTTGGGAGAGTAGAAAAGAGAGTGGGGGAGAGAGAGAGGTGCTGGGAGAGTAGAAAGGAGAGTGGGGGAGAGAGAGAGGTGTTGGGAGAGTAGAAAAGAGAGTGGGGGAGAAAGAGGTGTTGGGAGAGTAGAAAAGAGATTGGGGTGAGAGAGAGGTGTTGGGAGAGTAGAAAAGAGAGTTGGGGAGAGAGTGGGGGAAAGAGAGGTGTTGGGAGAGTAGAAAAGAGAGTGGGGGAGAGAGAGAGGTGTTGGGAGAGTAGAAAAGAGAGTGGGGGAGAGAGAGGTGTTGGGAGAGAAGAAAAGAGAGTTGGGGAGAGAGTGGGGGATAGAGAGGTATTGGGAGAGTAGAAAAGAGAGTGGGAGAGAGAGTGGGGGAGAGAGAGGTGTTGGGAGTGTAGAAAAGAGAGTGGGGAGAGAGTGAGGTGTTGGGAGAGTAGAAAAGAGAGTGGGGGAGAGAGTGGGAGAGAGAGAGGCGTTTTGAGAGTAGAAAAGAGAGTGGGGGAGAGAGAGAGGTGTTGGGAGAGTAGAAAAGAGTGTGGGGGAGAGAGAGGTGTTGGGAGATTAGAAAAGAGAGAGGGGAGAGAGTGGGGGAGATAGAGGTGTTGGGAGATTAGAAAAGAAAGTTGTGGAGAGTGTGGGGGAGAGAGAGGTGTTGGGAGAGTAGAAAAGAGTGTGGGGGAGAGATGTGGAGAGAGACGTGTTGGGAGAGTAGAAAAGAGAGTGGGGGAGAGAGAGAGGTGTTGGGAGAGTAGAAAAGAGAGTGGGGGAGAGAGTGGGGGAGAGAGAGATGTTGGGAGAGTAGAAAAGAGAGTGGGGGAGAGAGAGAGGTGTTGGGAGAGTAGAAAAAGAGTGGGGGAGAGAGTGGGGGAGAGAGAGGTGTTGGGAGAGTAGAAAGGAGAGAGGGGAGAAAGAGGTGTTGGGAGAGTGGAAAAGAGAGTGGGGGAGAGAGTGGGGGAGAGAGAGGCGTTGGGAGAGTAGAAGAGAGTGGGGGAGAGAGAGAGAGAGGTGTTGGGAGAGTAGAATATAGAGTGGGGGAGAAAGAGGTGTTGGGAGAGTAGAAAAGAGATTGGGGGAGAGAGAGAGGTGTTGGGAGATTAGAAAAGAGAGTGGGGGAGAGAGTGGGGGAGAGAGAGGTGTTGGGAGAGTAGAAAAGACAGTGGCGGAGAAAGAGGTGTTAGGAGAGTGGAAAAGAGAGTGGGGGTGAGAGAGGGGGAGAGAGAGGCGTTGGGAGATTATAAAAGAGAGTGGGGGAGAGAGAGAGGTGCTGGGATAGTAGAAAGGAGAGTGGGGTAGAGAGAGAGGTGTTGGGAGAGTAGAAACGAGAGTGGGGGAGAAAGAGGTGTTGGGAGAGTAGAAAAGAGATTGGGGAGAGAGAGAGGTGTTGGGAGAGTAGAAAAAATATGGGGGAGAGAGAGGTGTTGGGAGAGTAGAAAAGAGAGTTGGGGAGAGAGAGGTGTTGGGAGAGTAGAAAAGAGAGTGGGGAGAGAGTGGTGGAGAGAGAGGTGTTGGGAGAGTAGAAAAGAGAATGGGGGAGAGAGTGGGGGAGAGAGAGGCGTTGGGAGAGTAGAAAAGAGAGTGGGGGAGAGAGAGATGTGCTGGGAGAGTAGAAATGAGAGTGGGGGGAGAGAGAGGTGTTGGGAGAGTAGAAAAGAGAGTGGGGGAGAAAGAGGTGCTGGGAGAGTAGAAAATAGAGTGTGGGAGAGAGAGAGGTGTTGGGAGAGTAGAAAAGAGAGTTGGGAGAGTGTGGGGGAGAAAGAGGTGTTGGGAGAGTAGAAAATTGAGTGGGGGAGAGAGAGAGGTGCTGGGAGAGTAGAAAAGAGAGTGGGGGAGAGAGAGGTGTTGGGAGAGTAGAAAAGAGAGTGGGGGAGAGAGAGAGGTGTTGGGAGAGTAGAAAAGAGAGTGGGGGAGAGAGTGGGGGGGTGAGGTGTTGGGAGAGTAGAAAAGAGAGTGGGGGAGAGAGAGGTGTTGGGAGAGTAGAAAAGAGAGTGGGGGAGAGAGAGGTGTTGGGAGAGTGGAAAAGAGAATGGGGGAGAGAGAGAGGTGTTGGGAGAGTAGAAAAGAGAGTGGGGGAGAGAGTGGGGGAGAAAGAGGTGTTGGGAGATTAGAAAAGAAAGTTGGGGAGAGAGTGGGGGAGAGAGAGGTGTTGGGAGAGTAGAAAAGAGAGTGGGGAGAGAGTGGGGGAGAAAGAGGTGTTGGGAGATTAGAAAAGAAAGTTGGGGAGAGAGTGGGGGAGAGAGAGGTGTTGGGAGAGTAGAAAAGAGTGTGGGGGAGAGATGTGGAGAGAGACGTGTTGGGAGAGTAGAAAAGAGAGTGGGGGAGAGAGAGAGGTGTTGGGAGAGTAGAAAAGAGAGTGGGGGAGAGAGTGGGGGAGAGAGAGGTGTTGGGAGAGTAGAAAAGAGAGTGGGGGAGAGAGAGAGGTGTTGGGAGAGTAGAAAAAGAGTGGGGGAGAGAGTGGGGAGAGAGAGGTGTTTGGAGAGTAGAAAGGAGAGAGGGGAGAAAGAGGTGTTGGGAGAGTGGAAAAGAGAGTGTCGGAGAGAGTGGGGGAGAGAGAGGCGTTGGGAGAGTAGAAGAGAGTGGGGGAGAGAGAGAGAGAGGTGTTGGGAGAGTAGAATATAGAGTGGGGGAGAAAGAGGTGTTGGGAGAGTAGAAAAGAGATTGGGGGAGAGAGAGAGGTGTTGGGAGAGTAGAAAAGAGAGTGGGGAGAGAGTGAGGTGTTGGGAGAGTAGAAAAGAGAGTGGGGGAGAGAGTGGGGGAGAGAGAGGCGATTTGAGAGTAGAAAAGAGAGTGGGGGAGAGAGAGAGGTTTTGGGAGAGTAGAAAAGAGTGTGGGGGAGAGAGAGGTGTTGGGAGAGTAGAAAAGAGAGTGGGGAGAGAGTGGGGGAGAAAGAGGTGTTGGGAGATTAGAAGAGAGTGGGGGAGAGAGAGAGAGAGGTGTTGGGAGAGTAGAACATAGAGTGGGGGAGAAAGAGGTGTTGGGAGAGTAGAAAAGAGATTGGGGGAGAGAGAGAGGGGGAGAGAGAGGTGTTGGGAGTGTAGAAAAGAGAGTGGGGAGAGAGTGAGGTGTTGGGAGAGTAGAAAAGAGAGTGGGGGAGAGAGTGGGGGAGAGAGAGGCGTTTTGAGAGTAGAAAAGAGAGTGGGGGAGAGAGAGAAGTTTTGGGAGAGTAGAAAAGAGTGTGGGGGAGAGAGAGGTGTTGGGAGAGTAGAAAAGAGAGTGGGGAGAGAGTGGGGGAGAGAGAGGTGTTGGGAGAGTAGAAAAGAGTGTGGGGGAGAGATGTGGAGAGAGACGTGTTGGGAGAGTAGAAAAGAGAGTGGGGGAGAGAGAGAGGTGTTGGGAGAGTAGAAAAGAGAGTGGGGGAGCGAGTGGGGAGAGAGAGATGTTGGGAGAGTAGAAAAGAGAGTGGGGGAGAGAGAGGTGTTGGGAGAGTAGAAAGGAGAGAGGGGAGAAAGAGGTGTTTTGAGAGTGGAAAAGAGAGTGGGGGAGAGAGTGGGGGAGAGAGAGGCGTTGGGAGAGTAGAAGAGAGTGGGGAGAGAGAGAGAGAGAGGTGTTGGGAGAGTAGAATATAGAGTGGGGGAGAAAGAGGTGTTGGGAGAGTAGAAAAGAGATTGGGGGAGAGAGAGAGGTGTTGGGAGAGTAGAAAAGAGAGTGGGGGAGAGAGTGGGGGAGAGAGAGGTGTTGGGAGAGTAGAAAAGACAGTGGCGGAGAAAGAGGTGTTAGGAGAGTGGAAAAGAGAGTGGGGGTGAGAGAGGGGGAGAGAGAGGCGTTGGGAGATTATAAAAGAGAGTGGGGGAGAGAGAGAGGTGCTGGGATAGTAGAAAGGAGAGTGGGGTAGAGAGAGAGGTGTTGGGAGAGTAGAAACGAGAGTGGGGGAGAAAGAGGTGTTGGGAGAGTAGAAAAGAGATTGGGGAGAGAGAGAGGTGTTGGGAGAGTAGAAAAAATATGGGGGAGAGAGAGGTGTTGGGAGAGTAGAAAAGAGAGTTGGGGAGAGAGAGGTGTTGGGAGAGTAGAAAAGAGAGTGGGGAGAGAGTGGTGGAGATGGGAGAGTAGAAATGAGAGTGGGGGGAGAGAGAGGTGTTGGGAGAGTAGAAAAGAGAGTGGGGGAGAAAGAGGTGCTGGGAGAGTAGAAAATAGAGTGTGGGAGAGAGAGAGGTGTTGGGAGAGTAGAAAAGAGAGTGGGGAGAGAGTGGGGGAGAGAGAGGTGTTGGGAGAGTAGAAAAGAGAGTGGGGGAGACAGAGAGGTGTTGGTAGAGTAGAAAAGAGAGTGGGGGAGAGAGAGGTGTTGGGAGAGTAGACAAGAGAGTGGGGGAGAGAAAGAGGTGTTGGGAGAGTAGAAAAGAGTGTGGGGGAGAGATGGGGAGAGAGACGTGTTGGGAGAGTAGAAAAGAGAGTGGGGGAGAGAGTGGGGGAGAGAGAGGTGTTGGGAGAGTAGAAAAGAAAGTGGGGGAGAGAGAGAGGTGTTGGGAGAGTAAAAAAAGAGTGGGGGAGAGAGTGGGGGAGAGAGAGGTGTTGGGAGAGTAGAAAGGACAGTGGGGGAGAAAGAGGTGTTGGGAGAGTGTAAAAGAGAGTGGGGGAGAGAGTGGGGGAGAGAGAGGCGTTGGGAGAGTAGAAAAGAGAGTGGGGGAGAGAGAGAGGTGTTGGGAGAGTAAAAAAATATTGGGGGTTGAGAGTGGGGGAGAGAGAGGTGTTGGGAGAGTAGAAATGACAGTGGGGGAGAAAGAGGTGTTGGGAGAGTGGAAAAGAGAGTGGGGGAGAGAGTGGGGGAGAGAGAGGCGTTGGGAGAGTAGAAAAGAGAGTGTGGGAGAGAGAGAGAGAGGTGTTGGGAGAGTAGAATATAGAGTGGGGGAGAAAGAGGTGTTGGGAGAGTAGAAAAGAGATTGGGGAGAGAGAGAGGTGTTGGGATAGTAGAAAAAATATGGGGGAGAGAGAGGTGTTGGGAGAGTAGAAAAGAGAGTGGGGGAGAGAGTGGGGGAGAGAGAGGTGTTGGGAGAGTAGAAAAGAGAGTGGGGGAGACAGAGAGGTGTTGGTAGAGTAGAAAAGAGAGTGGGGGAGAGAGAGGTGTTGGGAGAGTAGAAAAGAGAGTGGGGGAGACAGAGAGGTGTTGGTAGAGTAGAAATAAGAGTGGGGGAGAGAGAGGTGTTGGGAGAGTAGAAAAGAGAGTGGGGGAGACAGAGAGGTGTTGGTAGAGTAGAAAAGAGAGTGGGGGAGAGAGAGGTGTTGGGAGAGTAGACAAGAGAGTGGGGGAGAGAAAGAGGTGTTGGGAGAGTAGAAAAGAGTGTGGGGGAGAGATGGGGAGAGAGACGTGTTGGGAGAGTAGAAAAGAGAGTGGGGGAGAGAGTGGGGGAGAGAGAGGTGTTGGGAGAGTAGAAAAGAGAGTGGGGGAGAGAGAGAGGTGTTGGGAGAGTAAAAAAAGAGTGGGGGAGAGAGTGGGGGAGAGAGAGGTGTTGGGAGAGTAGAAAGGACAGTGGGGGAGAAAGAGGTGTTGGGAGAGTGGAAAAGAGAGTGGGGGAGACAGAGAGGTGTTGGTAGAGTAGAAAAGAGAGTGGGGGAGAGAGAGGTGTTGGGAGAGTAGAAAAGAGAGTGGGGAGAAAGAGGTGTTGGGACATTAGAAAAGAGAGTTGGGGAGAGAGAGAGGTGTTGGGAGAGTAGAAAAGAGAGTGGGGAGAAAGTGGGGGAGAAAGAGGTGTTGGGAGAGTAGAAAAGAAAGTTGGGGAGAGAGTGGGGGAGAGAGAGGTGTTGGGAGAGTAGAAAAGAGAGTGGGGGAGAGAGAGGTGTTGGGAGAGTAGAAAAGAGAGATGGGGAGACAGAGAGGTGTTGGTAGAGTATAAAAGAGAGTGGGGGAGAGAGAGGTGTTGGGAGAGTAGAAAAGAGAGTGGGGAGAAAGAGGTGTTGGGAGAGTAGAAAAGAGAGTTGGGGAGAGAGAGAGGTGTTGGGAGAGTAGAAAAGAGAGTGGGGAGAGAGTGGGGGAGAAAGAGGTGTTGGGAGATTAGAAAAGAAAGTTGGGGAGAGAGTGGGGGAGAGAGAGGTGTTGGGAGAGTAGAAAAGAGTGTGGGGGAGAGATGTGGAGAGAGACGTGTTGGGAGAGTAGAAAAGAGAGTGGGGGAGAGAGAGAGGTGTTGGGAGAGTAGAAAAGAGAGTGGGGGAGAGAGTGGGGGAGAGAGAGGTGTTGGGAGAGTAGAAAAGAGAGTGGGGGAGAGAGAGAGGTGTTGGGAGAGTAGAAAAAGAGTGGGGGAGAGAGTGAAGGAGAGAGAGGTGTTGGGAGAGTAGAAAGGAGAGAGGGGAGAAAGAGGTGTTGGGAGAGTGGAAAAGAGAGTGGGGGAGAGAGTTTGGGAGAGAGAGGCGTTGGGAGAGTAGAAGAGAGTGGGGGAGAGAGAGAGAGAGGTGTTGGGAGAGTAGAATATAGAGTGGGGGAGAAAGAGGTGTTGGGAGAGTAGAAAAGAGATTGGGGGAGAGAGAGAGGTGTTGGGAGAGTAGAAAAGAGAGTGGGGGAGAGAGTGGGGGAGAGAGAGGTGTTGGGAGAGTAGAAAAGACAGTGGCGGAGAAAGAGGTGTTAGGAGAGTGGAAAAGAGAGTGGGGGTGAGAGAGGGGGAGAGAGAGGCGTTGGGAGATTATAAAAGAGAGTGGGGGAGAAAGAGAGGTGCTGGGATAGTAGAAAGGAGAGTGGGGTAGAGAGAGAGGTGTTGGGAGAGTAGAAACGAGAGTGGGGGAGAAAGAGGTGTTGGGAGAGTAGAAAAGAGATTGGGGAGAGAGAGAGGTGTTGGGAGAGTAGAAAAAATATGGGGGAGAGAGAGGTGTTGGGAGAGTAGAAAAGAGAGTGGGGGAGAGAGTGGGGGAGAGAGAGGTGTTGGGAGAGTAGAAAAGAGAGTGGGGGAGACAGAGAGGTGTTGGTAGAGTAGAAAAGAGAGTGGGGGAGAGAGAGGTGTTGGGAGAGTAGAAAAGAGAGCGGGGGAGACAGAGAGGTGTTGGTAGAGTAGAAAAGAGAGTGGGGGAGAGAGAGGTGTTGGGAGAGTAGAAAAGAGAGTGGGGGAGACAGAGAGGTGTTGGTAGAGTAGAAAAGAGAGTGGGGGAGAGAGAGGTGTTGGGAGAGTAGACAAGAGAGTGGGGGAGAGAAAGAGGTGTTGGGAGAGTAGAAAAGAGTGTGGGGGAGAGATGGGGAGAGAGACGTGTTGGGAGAGTAGAAAAGAGAGTGCGGGAGAGAGTGGGGGAGAGAGAGGTGTTGGGAGAGTAGAAAAGAGAGTGGGGGAGAGAGAGAGGTGTTGGGAGAGTAAAAAAAGAGTGGGGGAGAGAGTGGGGGAGAGAGAGGTGTTGGGAGAGTAGAAAGGACAGTGGGGGAGAAAGAGGTGTTGGGAGAGTGGAAAAGAGAGTGGGGGAGAGAGTGGGGGAGAGAGAGGCGTTGGGAGAGTAGAAAAGAGAGTGGGGGAGAGAGAGAGGTGTTGGGAGAGTAAAAAAAGAGTGGGGGTTGAGAGTGGGGGAGAGAGAGGTGTTGGGAGAGTAGAAAGGACAGTGGGGGAGAAAGAGGTGTTGGGAGAGTGGAAAAGAGAGTGGGGGAGAGAGTGGGGGAGAGAGAGGCGTTGGGAGAGTAGAAAAGAGAGTGTGGGAGAGAGAGAGAGAGGTGTTGGGAGAGTAGAATATAGAGTGGGGGAGAAAGAGGTGTTGGGAGAGTAGAAAAGAGATTGGGGAGAGAGAGAGGTGTTGGGAGAGTAGAAAAAATATGGGGGAGAGAGAGGTGTTGGGAGAGTAGAAAAGAGAGTGGGGGAGAGAGTGGGGGAGAGAGAGGTGTTGGGAGAGTAGAAAAGAGAGTGGGGGAGACAGAGAGGTGTTGGTAGAGTAGAAAAGAGAGTGGGGGAGAGAGAGGTGTTGGGAGAGTAGAAAAGAGAGTGGGGGAGACAGAGAGGTGTTGGTAGAGTAGAAAAGAGAGTGGGGGAGAGAGAGGTGTTGGGAGAGTAGAAAAGAGAGTGGGGGAGACAGAGAGGTGTTGGTAGAGTAGAAAAGAGAGTGGGGGAGAGAGAGGTGTTGGGAGAGTAGACAAGAGAGTGGGGGAGAGAAAGAGGTGTTGGGAGAGTAGAAAAGAGTGTGGGGGAGAGATGGGGAGAGAGACGTGTTGGGAGAGTAGAAAAGAGAGTGGGGGAGAGAGTGGGGGAGAGAGAGGTGTTGGGAGAGTAGAAAAGAGAGTGGGGGAGAGAGAGAGGTGTTGGGAGAGTAAAAAAAGAGTGGGGGAGAGAGTGGGGGAGAGAGAGGTGTTGGGATAGTAGAAAGGAGAGTGGGGTAGAGAGAGAGGTGTTGGGAGAGTAGAAACGAGAGTGGGGGAGAAAGAGGTGTTGGGAGAGTAGAAAAGAGAGTGGGGGAGAGAGAGATGTGCTGGGAGAGTAGAAATGAGAGTGGGGGGAGAGAGAGGTGTTGGGAGAGTAGAAAAGAGAGTGGGGGAGAAAGAGGTGCTGGGAGAGTAGAAAAGAGAGTGGGGGAAAGAGTGGGGGGTGAGGTGTTGGGAGAGTAGAAAAGAGAGTGGGGGAGAGAGAGGTGTTGGGAGAGTAGAAAAGAGAGTGGGGGAGAGAGAGGTGTTGGGAGAGTGGAAAAGAGAATGGGGGAGAGAGAGAGGTGCTGGGAGAGTAGAAAGGAGAGTGGGGGAGAGAGAGAGGTGTTGGGAGAGTAGAAAAGAGAGTGGGGAGAAAGAGGTGTTGGGAGAGTAGAAAAGAGAGTTGGGGAGAGAGAGAGGTGTTGGGAGAGTAGAAAAGAGAGTGGGGAGAGAGTGGGGGAGAAAGAGGTGTTGGGAGAGTAGAAAAGAGAGTGGGGGAGACAGAGAGGTGTTGGTAGAGTAGAAAAGAGAGTGGGGGAGAGAGAGGTGCTGGGAGAGTAGAAAAGAGAGTGTGGGAGAGAGAGAGATGTTGGGAGAGTAGAAAAGAGAGTTGGGAGAGTGTGGGGGAGAAAGAGGTGTTGGGAGAGTAGAAAATTGAGTGGGGGAGAGAGAGAGGTGCTGGGAGAGTAGAAAAGAGAGTGGGGGAGAGAGTGGGGGAGAGAGAGGTGTTGGGAGAGTAGAAAAGAGAGTGGGGGAGAGAAAGAGGTGTTGGGAGAGTAGAAAAGAGAGTGGGGGAAAGAGTGGGGGGTGAGGTGTTGGGAGAGTAGAAAAGAGAGTGTGGGAGAGAGAGGTGTTGGGAGAGTAGAAAAGAGAGTGGTGGAGAGAGAGGTGTTGGGAGAGTGGAAAAGAGAATGGGGGAGAGAGAGAGGTGCTGGGAGAGTAGAAAGGAGAGTGGGGGAGAGAGAGAGGTGTTAGGAGAGTAGAAAAGAGATTGGGGAGAAAGAGGTGTTGGGAGAGTAGAAAAGAGAGTTGGGGAGAGAGAGAGGTGTTGGGAGAGTAGAAAAGAGAGTGGGGAGAGAGTGGGGGAGAAAGAGGTGTTGGGAGAGTAGAAAAGAGAGTGGGGGAGACAGAGAAGTGTTGGTAGAGTAGAAAAGAGAGTGGGGGAGAGAGAGGTGTTGGGAGAGTAGAAAAGAGAGTGGGGAGAAAGAGGTGTTGGGACAGTAGAAAAGAGAGTTGGGGAGAGAGAGAGGTGTTGGGAGAGTAGAAAAGAGAGTGGGGAGAAAGTGGGGGAGAAAGAGGTGTTGGGAGAGTAGAAAAGAAAGTTGGGGAGAGAGTGGGGGAGAGAGAGAGGTGCTGGGATAGTAGAAAGGAGAGTGGGGTAGAGAGAGAGGTGTTGGGAGAGTAGAAACGAGAGTGGGGGAGAAAGAGGTGTTGGGAGAGTAGAAAAGAGATTGGGGAGAGAGAGAGGTGTTGGGAGAGTAGAAAAAATATGGGGGAGAGAGAGGTGTTGGGAGAGTAGAAAAGAGAGTTGGGGAGAGAGAGGTGTTGGGAGAGTAGAAAAGAGAGTGGGGAGAGAGTGGGGGAGAGAGAGGCGTTGGGAGAGTAGAAAAGAGAGTGGGGGAGAGAGAGATGTGCTGGGAGAGTAGAAATGAGAGTGGGGGGAGAGAGAGGTGTTGGGAGAGTAGAAAAGAGAGTGGGGGAGAAAGAGGTGCTGGGAGAGTAGAAAAGAGAGTGTGGGAGAGAGAGAGGTGTTGGGAGAGTAGAAAAGAGAGTGGGGGAGAGAGAGAGGTGTTGGGAGAGTAGAAAAGAGAGTGGGGGAAAGAGTGGGGGGTGAGGTGTTGGGAGAGTAGAAAAGAGAGTGGGGGAGAGAGAGGTGTTGGGAGAGTAGAAAAGAGAGTGGGGGAGAGAGAGGTGTTGGGAGAGTGGAAAAGAGAATGGGGGAGAGAGAGAGGTGCTGGGAGAGTAGAAATGAGAGTGGGGGAGAGAGAGAGGTGTTGGGAGAGTAGAAAAGAGAGTGGGGAGAAAGAGGTGTTGGGAGAGTAGAAAAGAGAGTTGGGGAGAGAGTGGGGGAGAAAGAGGTGTTGGGAGAGTAGAAAAGAGAGTGGGGGAGACAGAGAGGTGTTGGTAGAGTAGAAAAGAGAGTGGGGGAGAGAGAGGTGTTGGGAGAGTAGAAAAGAGAGTGGGGAGAAAGAGGTGTTGGGACAGTAGAAAAGAGAGTTGGGGAGAGAGAGAGGTGTTGGGAGAGTAGAAAAGAGAGTGGGGAGAAAGAGGGGGAGAAAGAGGTGTTGGGAGAGTAGAAAAGAAAGTTGGGGAGAGAGTGGGGGAGAGAGAGGTGTTGGGAGAGTAGAAAAGAGAGTGGGGGAGAGAGAGGTGTTGGGAGAGTAGAAAATAGAGATGGGGAGACAGAGAGGTGTTGGTAGAGTAGAAAAGAGAGTGGGGGAGAGAGAGGTGTTGGGAGAGTAGAAATGAGAGTGGGGAGAAAGAGGTTTTGGGAGAGTAGAAAAGAGAGTTTGGGAGAGAGAGAGGTGTTGGGAGAGTAGAAAAGAGAGTGGGGAGAGAGTGGGGGAGAAAGAGGTGTTGGGAGATTAGAAAAGAAAGTTGGGGAGAGAGTGGGGGAAAGAGAGGTGTTGGGAGAGTAGAAAAGAGTGTGGGGGAGAGATGTGGAGAGAGACGTGTTGGGAGAGTAGAAAAGAGAGTGGGGGAGAGAGAGAGGTGTTGGGAGAGTAGAAAAGAGAGTGGGGGAGAGAGTGGGGGAGAGAGAGGTGTTGTGAGAGTAGAAAAGAGAGTGGGGGAGAGAGAGAGGTGTTGGGAGAGTAGAAAAAGAGTGGGGGAGAGAGTGAAGGAGAGAGAGGTGTTGGGAGAGTAGAAAGGAGAGAGGGGAGAAAGAGGTGTTGGGAGAGTGGAAAAGAGAGTGGGGGAGAGAGTTTGGGGTAGAGAGGCGTTGGGAGAGTAGAAGAGAGTGGGGGAGAGAGAGAGATAGGTGTTGGGAGAGTAGAATATAGAGTGGGGGAGAAAGAGGTGTTGGGAGAGTAGAAAAGAGATTGGGGGAGAGAGAGAGGTGTTGGGAGAGTAGAAAAGAGAGTGGGGGAGAGAGTGGGGGAGAGAGAGGAGTTGGGAGAGTAGAAAAGACAGTGGCGGAGAAAGAGGTGTTAGGAGAGTGGAAAAGAGAGTGGGGGTGAGAGAGGGGGAGAGAGAGGCGTTGGGAGATTATAAAAGAGAGTGGGGGAGAGAGAGAGGTGCTGGGATAGTAGAAAGGAGAGTGGGGTAGAGAGAGAGGTGTTGGGAGAGTAGAAACGAGAGTGGGGGAGAAAGAGGTGTTGGGAGAGTAGAAAAGAGATTGGGGAGAGAGAGAGGTTTTGGGAGAGTAGAAAAAATATGGGGGAGAGAGAGGTGTTGGGAGAGAAGAAAAGAGAGTGGGGGAGAGAGTGGGGGAGAGAGAGGTGTTGGGAGAGTAGAAAAGAGAGTGGGGGAGAGAGAGGTGTTGGGAGAGTAGAAAAGAGAGTGGGGGAGACAGAGAGGTGTTGGTAGAGTAGAAAAGAGAGTGGGGGAGAGAGAGGTGTTGGGAGAGTAGAAAAGAGAGTGGGGAGAAAGAGGTGTTGGGAGAGTAGAAAAGAGAGTTGGGGAGAGAGAGAGGTGTTGGGAGAGTAGAAAAGAGAGTGGGGAGAGAGTGGGGGAGAAAGAGGTGTTGGGAGAGTAGAAAAGAAAGTTGGGGAGAGAGTGGGGGAGAGATAGGTGTTGGGAGAGTAGACAAGAGAGTGGGGGAGAGAAAGAGGTGTTGGGAGAGTAGAAAAGAGTGTGGGGGAGAGATGGGGAGAGAGACGTGTTGGGAGAGTAGAAAAGAGAGTGGGGGAGAGAGAGAGGTGTTGGGAGAGTAGAAAATAGAGTGGGGGAGAGAGAGAGGTGTTGGGAGAGTAAAAAAAGAGTGGGGGAGAGAGTGGGGGAGAGAGAGGTGTTGGGAGAGTAGAAAGGAGAGTGGGGGAGAAATAGGTGTTGGGAGAGTGGAAAAGAGAGTGGGGGAGAGAGTGGGGGAGAGAGAGGCGTTGGGAGAGTAGAAAAGAGAGTGTGGGAGAGAGAGAGAGAGGTGTTGGGAGAGTAGAATATAGTGTGGGGGAGAAAGAGGTGTTGGGAGAGTAGAAAAGAGAGTGGGGGAGAGAGAGAGGTGTTGGGAGAGTAGAAAAGAGAATGGGGGAGAGAGTGGGGGAGAGAGAGGTGTTGGGAGAGTAGAAAAGACAGTGGCGGAGAAAGAGATGTTAGGAGAGTGGAAAAGAGAGTGGGGGTGAGAGTGGGGGAGAGAGAGGTGTTGGGAGATTATAAAAGAGAGTGGGGGAGAGAGAGAGGTGCTGGGATAGTAGAAAGGAGAGTGGGGTAGAGAGAGAGGTGTTGGGAGAGTAGAAAAGAGAGTGGGGGATAAAGAGGTGTTGGGAGAGTAGAAAAGAGATTGGGGAGAGAGAGGTGTTTGGAGAGTAGAAAAAGAGTGGGGGAGAGAGAGAGGTGCTGGGAGAGTAGAAAGGAGAGTGGGGGAGAGAGAGAGGTGTTGGGAGAGTAGAAAAGAGAGTGGGGGAGAAAGAGGTGTTGGGAGAGTAGAAAAGAGATTGGGGTGAGAGAGAGGTGTTGGGAGAGTAGAAAAGAGAGTTGGGGAGAGAGTGGGGGAAAGAGAGGTGTTGGGAGAGTAGAAAAGAGAGTGGGGGAGAGAGAGGTGTTGGGAGAGTAGAAGAGAGAGTTGGGGAGAGAGTGGGGGATAGAGAGGTATTGGGAGAGTAGAAAAGAGATTGGGAGAGAGAGTGGGGGAGAGAGAGGTGTTGGGAGTGTAGAAAAGAGAGTGGGGGAGAGAGTGAGGTGTTGGGAGAGTAGAAAAGAGAGTGGGGGAGAGAGTGGGGGAGAGACAGGCGTTTTGAGAGTAGAAAAGAGAGTGGGGGAGAGAGAGGCGTTGGGAGAGTAGAAAAGAAAGTGGAGGAGAGAGTGGGGGAGAGAGAGAGGTGCTGGGATAGTAGAAAGGAGAGTGGGGTAGAGAGAGAGGTGTTGGGAGAGTAGAAACGAGAGTGGGGGAGAAAGAGGTGTTGGGAGAGTAGAAAAGAGATTGGGGAGAGAGAGAGGTGTTGGGAGAGTAGAAAAAATATGGGGGAGAGAGAGGTGTTGGGAGAGTAGAAAAGAGAGTTGGGGAGAGAGAGGTGTTGGGAGAGTAGAAAAGAGAGTGGGGAGAGAGTGGGGGAGAGAGAGGCGTTGGGAGAGTAGAAAAGAGAGTGGGGGAGAGAGAGATGTGCTGGGAGAGTAGAAATGAGAGTGGGGGGAGAGAGAGGTGTTGGGAGAGTAGAAAAGAGAGTGGGGGAGAAAGAGGTGCTGGGAGAGTAGAAAAGAGAGTGTGGGAGAGAGAGAGGTGTTGGGAGAGTAGAAAAGAGAGTGGGGGAGAGAGAGAGGTGTTGGGAGAGTAGAAAAGAGAGTGGGGGAAAGAGTGGGGGGTGAGGTGTTGGGAGAGTAGAAAAGAGAGTGGGGGAGAGAGAGGTGTTGGGAGAGTAGAAAAGAGAGTGGGGGAGAGAGAGGTGTTGGGAGAGTGGAAAAGAGAATGGGGGAGAGAGAGAGGTGCTGGGAGAGTAGAAATGAGAGTGGGGGAGAGAGAGAGGTGTTGGGAGAGTAGAAAAGAGAGTGGGGAGAAAGAGGTGTTGGGAGAGTAGAAAAGAGAGTTGGGGAGAGAGAGAGAGGTGTTGGGAGAGTAGAAAAGAGAGTGGGGAGAGAGTGGGGGAGAAAGAGGTGTTGGGAGAGTAGAAAAGAGAGTGGGGGAGACAGAGAGGTGTTGGTAGAGTAGAAAAGAGAGTGGGGGAGAGAGAGGTGTTGGGAGAGTAGAAAAGAGAGTGGGGAGAAAGAGGTGTTGGGACAGTAGAAAAGAGAGTTGGGGAGAGAGAGAGGTGTTGGGAGAGTAGAAAAGAGAGTGGGGAGAAAGAGGGGGAGAAAGAGGTGTTGGGAGAGTAGAAAAGAAAGTTGGGGAGAGTGTGGGGGAGAGAGAGGTGTTGGGAGAGTAGAAAAGAGAGTGGGGGAGAGAGAGGTGTTGGGAGAGTAGAAAATAGAGATGGGGAGACAGAGAGGTGTTGGTAGAGTAGAAAAGAGAGTGGGGGAGAGAGAGGTGTTGGGAGAGTAGAAAAGAGAGTGGGGAGAAAGAGGTTTTGGGAGAGTAGAAAAGAGAGTTTGGGAGAGAGAGAGGTGTTGGGAGAGTAGAAAAGAGAGTGGGGAGAGAGTGGGGGAGAAAGAGGTGTTGGGAGATTAGAAAAGAAAGTTGGGGAGAGAGTGGGGGAAAGAGAGGTGTTGGGAGAGTAGAAAAGAGTGTGGGGGAGAGATGTGGAGAGAGACGTGTTGGGAGAGTAGAAAAGAGAGTGGGGGAGAGAGAGAGGTGTTGGGAGAGTAGAAAAGAGAGTGGGGGAGAGAGTGGGGGAGAGAGAGGTGTTGTGAGAGTAGAAAAGAGAGTGGGGGAGAGAGAGAGGTGTTGGGAGAGTAGAAAAAGAGTGGGGGAGAGAGTGAAGGAGAGAGAGGTGTTGGGAGAGTAGAAAGGAGAGAGGGGAGAAAGAGGTGTTGGGAGAGTGGAAAAGAGAGTGGGGGAGAGAGTTTGGGGTAGAGAGGCGTTGGGAGAGTAGAAGAGAGTGGGGGAGAGAGAGAGATAGGTGTTGGGAGAGTAGAATATAGAGTGGGGGAGAAAGAGGTGTTGGGAGAGTAGAAAAGAGATTGGGGGAGAGAGAGAGGTGTTGGGAGAGTAGAAAAGAGAGTGGGGGAGAGAGTGGGGGAGAGAGAGGTGTTGGGAGAGTAGAAAAGACAGTGGCGGAGAAAGAGGTGTTAGGAGAGTGGAAAAGAGAGTGGGGGTGAGAGAGGGGGAGAGAGAGGCGTTGGGAGATTATAAAAGAGAGTGGGGGAGAGAGAGAGGTGCTGGGATAGTAGAAAGGAGAGTGGGGTAGAGAGAGAGGTGTTGGGAGAGTAGAAACGAGAGTGGGGGAGAAAGAGGTGTTGGGAGAGTAGAAAAGAGATTGGGGAGAGAGAGAGGTGTTGGGAGAGTAGAAAAAATATGGGGGAGAGAGAGGTGTTGGGAGAGTAGAAAAGAGAGTGGGGGAGAGAGTGGGGGAGAGAGAGGTGTTGGGAGAGTAGAAAAGAGAGTGGGGAGAGAGAGAGGTGTTGGGAGAGTAGAAAAGAGAGTGGGGGAGACAGAGAGGTGTTGGTAGAGTAGAAAAGAGAGTGGGGGAGAGAGAGGTGTTGGGAGAGTAGAAAAGAGAGTGGGGAGAAAGAGGTGTTGGGAGAGTAGAAAAGAGAGTTGGGGAGAGAGAGAGGTGTTGGGAGAGTAGAAAAGAGAGTGGGGAGAGAGTGGGGGAGAAAGAGGTGTTGGGAGAGTAGAAAAGAAAGTTGGGGAGAGAGTGGGGGAGAGATAGGTGTTGGGAGAGTAGACAAGAGAGTGGGGGAGAGAAAGAGGTGTTGGGAGAGTAGAAAAGAGTGTGGGGGAGAGATGGGGAGAGAGACGTGTTGGGAGAGTAGAAAAGAGAGTGGGGGAGAGAGAGAGGTGTTGGGAGAGTAGAAAAGAGAGTGGGGGAGAGAGAGGTGTTGGGAGAGTAGAAAATAGAGTGGGGGAGAGAGAGAGGTGTTGGGAGAGTAAAAAAAGAGTGGGGGAGAGAGTGGGGGAGAGAGAGGTGTTGGGAGAGTAGAAAGGAGAGTGGGGGAGAAATAGGTGTTGGGAGAGTGGAAAAGAGAGTGGGGGAGAGAGTGGGGGAGAGAGAGGCGTTGGGAGAGTAGAAAAGAGAGTGTGGGAGAGAGAGAGAGAGGTGTTGGGAGAGTAGAATATAGTGTGGGGGAGAAAGAGGTGTTGGGAGAGTAGAAAAGAAAGTTGGGGAGAGAGTGGGGGAGAGATAGGTGTTGGGAGAGTAGACAAGAGAGTGGGGGAGAGAAAGAGGTGTTGGGAGAGTAGAAAAGAGTGTGGGGGAGAGATGGGGAGAGAGACGTGTTGGGAGAGTAGAAAAGAGAGTGGGGGAGAGAGAGAGGTGTTGGGAGAGTAGAAAAGAGAGTGGGGGAGAGAGAGGTGTTGGGAGAGTAGAAAATAGAGTGGGGGAGAGAGAGAGGTGTTGGGAGAGTAAAAAAAGAGTGGGGGAGAGAGTGGGGGAGAGAGAGGTGTTGGGAGAGTAGAAAGGAGAGTGGGGGAGACATAGGTGTTGGGCGAGTGGAAAAGAGAGTGGGGGAGAGAGTGGGGGAGAGAGAGGCGTTGGGAGAGTAGAAAAGAGAGTGTGGGAGAGAGAGAGAGAGGTGTTGGGAGAGTAGAATATAGTGTGGGGGAGAAAGAGGTGTTGGGAGAGTAGAAAAGAGAGTGGGGGAGAGAGAGAGGTGTTGGGAGAGTAGAAAAGAGAATGGGGGAGAGAGTGGGGGAGAGAGAGGTGTTGGGAGAGTAGAAAAGACAGTGGCGGAGAAAGAGATGTTAGGAGAGTGGAAAAGAGAGTGGGGGTGAGAGTGGGGGAGAGAGAGGTGTTGGGAGATTATAAAAGAGAGTGGGGGAGAGAGAGAGGTGCTGGGATAGTAGAAAGGAGAGTGGGGTAGAGAGAGAGGTGTTGGGAGAGTAGAAAAGAGAGTGGGGGATAAAGAGGTGTTGGGAGAGTAGAAAAAAAGAGATTGGGGAGAGAGAGGTGTTTGGAGAGTAGAAAAAGAGTGGGGGAGAGAGAGAGGTGCTGGGAGAGTAGAAAGGAGAGTGGGGGAGAGAGAGAGGTGTTGGGAGAGTAGAAAAGAGAGTGGGGGAGAAAGAGGTGTTGGGAGAGTAGAAAAGAGATTGGGGTGAGAGAGAGGTGTTGGGAGAGTAGAAAAGAGAGTTGGGGAGAGAGTGGGGGAAAGAGAGGTGTTGGGAGAGTAGAAAAGAGAGTGGGGGAGAGAGAGGTGTTGGGAGAGTAGAAGAGAGAGTTGGGGGGAGAGAGTGGGGGGATAGAGAGGTATTGGGAGAGTAGAAAAGAGATTGGGAGAGAGAGTGGGGGAGAGAGAGGTGTTGGGAGTGTAGAAAAGAGAGTGGGGGAGAGAGTGAGGTGTTGGGAGAGTAGAAAAGAGAGTGGGGGAGAGAGTGGGGGAGAGACAGGCGTTTTGAGAGTAGAAAAGAGAGTGGGGGAGAGAGAGGCGTTGGGAGAGTAGAAAAGAAAGTGGAGGAGAGAGAGAGGTGCTGGGAGAGTAGAAAGGAGAGTGGGGGAGAAAGAGGTGTTGGGAGAGTGGAAAAGCTAGTGGGGGATAGAGAGGTGTTGGGAGAGTGGAAAAGAGAGTGGGGGAGAGAGTGGGGGAGAGAGAGGCGTTGGGAGAGTAGAAAAGAGAGTGGGGAGAAAGAGTTGTTGGGAGAGTAGAAAAGAGAGTGGGGAGAGAGTGGGGGAGAGAGAGGTTTTGGGAGAGTAGAAAAGAGAGTGGGGGAGAAAGAGGTGTTTTGGTAGAGTAGAAAAGCGAGTGGGGGAGAAAGAGGTGTTGGGAGAGTGGATAAGAGAGTGGGGGAAAGAGTGGGGTAGAGAGAGGTGTTGGGAGAGTAGAAAAGAGAGTGGGGGAGAAAGAGGTGTTGGGAGAGTAGAAAAGAGAATGCGGGAGAGAGTGGGAGAGTAGACAAGAGAGTGGGGGGGGGGGTGCGTAGAAAGGAGAGTGGGAGAGTAGACAAGAGAGTGGGGGAGAAAGAGGTGTTGGGAGAGAGAGAGGTGCTGGGAGAGGAGAGGTGTTAGAGAAGGAGAGTGGGGGGGGGGCGTTGGGAGAGAGAGAGGTGTTGGGAGAGTAGCAAGGAGAGTGGGGGAGAAAGAGAGTAGAAAAGAGAGTGGGGGAGAAAGAGGTGTTGGAAGAGTAGAAAAGAGAGTGTGGGAGAGAGAGAGGTGTTGGGAGAGTAGTAAATAGAGTGTGGGAGAGAGAGGGGTGTTGGGAGAGTAGAAAAGAGAGTGGGGAGAGAGTGGGGGAGAAAGAGGTGTTGGGAGATTAGAAAATAGAGTGGGGGAGAGAGAGCGGTGCTGGGAGAGTAGAAAGGAGAGTGGGGGAGAGAGAGACGTGTTGGGAGAATAGAAAAGAGAGTGGGGGAGAAAGAGGTGTTGGGAGAGTAGAAAAGAGAGTGGGGGGAGCGTGAGGTGTTGGGAGAGTAGAAAATAGAGTGGGGGAGAGAGAGATGTGTTGGGAGAATAGAAAAGAGAGTGGGGAGAGAGAGAGGTGTTGGTATAGTAGAAAAGAGAGTGGGGCAGAGAGAGGTGTTGGGAGAGTAGAAAAGAGAGTGGGTGAGAGAGAGAGGTGTTGGGAGAGTAGAAAAGACAGTGGGGGAGAGAGAGATGTCGGGAGAGTAGAAATGAGTGTGGGGGAGAGAGAGAGGTGTTGGGAGAGTAGAAAATAGAGTGGGGGAGAGAGAGAGGTGTTGGGAGAGTAGAAAAGATAGTGGGGGGAGCGTGAGGTGTTGGGAGAGTAGAAAAGAGAGTGGGGGAGAGAGAGAGGTGTTGGGAGATTAGAAAATAGAGTGGGGGAGAGAGAGAAGTGTTGGGAGAGTAGAAAAGAGAGTGGCAGAGAGAGAGAGAGGTGTTGGGAGTGTAGAAAAGAGAGTGGGAGAGAGAGTGAGGTGTTGGGAGAGTAGAAAAGAGAGTGGCAGAGAGAGATAGGTGTTGGGAGAGTAGAAAAGAGAGTGGGGGAGAGAGAGAGGTGTTGGGAGAGTAGAAAAGAGAGTGGGGGAGAAAGAGGTGTTGGGAGAGTGGAAAAGAGATTGGGTTGAGAGAGGTGTTGGGAGAGTAGAAAATAGAGTGGCGGAGAGAGAGAGGTGTTGGGAGAATAGAAAAGACAGTGGGGGAGAGAGAGGTGTTGGGAGAGTAGAAAAGAGAGTGGGGGAGAAAGTGAAGTGTTGGGAGAGTAGAAAAGAGAGTGGCAGAGAGAGAGAGAGGTGTTGGGAGAGTAGAAAAGAGAGTGGGAGAGAGAGTGAGGTGTTGGGAGAGTAGAAAAGAGAGTGGCAGAGAGAGATAGGTGTTGGGAGAGTAGAAAAGAGAGTGGGGGAGAGAGAGGTGATGGGAGAGTAGAAAAGAGAGTGGGGGAGAGAGATTGTGTCCAGACCTGCAAAAGTGGGGGCATTACAGAACAATTTTTTTTTTAATGATGTGGGGGGGTTAAAGAGAGAGACAAACTGTAATGGGGGGGGGGGGGGTAGTTACAGAGAGAGACAAACTGTAATGAAGAGAGGGGTAGTTACAGAGAGAGACAAACTGTAATGAGTTGGGGGGGGAGTAGAAAAGAGAGTATGGGAGAGAGTGAGGTGTTGGGAGAGTAGAAAAGAGAGTGGGGGGAGCTTTAGGTGTTGGGAGAGTAGAAAAGAGAGTGGGAGAGAGAGAGAGGTGTTGGGAGAGTAGAAAAGAGAGTGGCAGAGAGAGATAGGTGTTGGGAGAGTAGAAAAGAGAGTGGGGGAGAGAGAGAGGTGTTGGGAGAGTAGAAAAGAGAGTGGGGGAGAAAGAGGTGTTGGGAGAGTGGAAAAGAGAGTGGGGGAGAGAGAGGTGATGGGAGAGTAGAAAAGAGAGTGGGGGAGAGAGAGAGGTGATGGGAGAGTAGAAAAGAGAGTGGGGGAGAGAGAGAGGTGTTGGGAGAGTAGAAAAGAGAGTGGGGGAGAGAGAGAGGTGTTGGGAGAGTAGAAAAGACAGTGGGGGAGAGAGAGGTGATGGGAGAGTAGAAAAGAGAGTGGGGGAGAGAGAGAGGTGTTGGGAGAGTAGAAAAGAGAGTGGGGGAGAGAGAGAGGTGTTGGGAGAATAGAAAAGACAGTGGGGGAGAGAGAGAGGTGTTGGGAGATTAGAAAATAGAGTGGGGGAGAGAGTGGGGGAGAGAGAGGTGTTGGGAGAGTAGAAAAGAGAGTGGGGGAGAGAGAGAGGTGTTGGGAGAATAGAAAAGACAGTGGGGGAGAGAGAGAGGTGTTGGGAGATTAGAAAATAGAGTGGGGGAGAGAGAGGTGATGGGAGAGTAGAAAAGAGAGTGGGGGAGAGAGAGAGGTGTTGGGAGAGTAGAAAAGACAGTGGGGGAGAGAGAGAGGTGTTGGGAGATTAGAAAATAGAGTGGGGGAGAGAGAGGTGATGGGAGAGTAGAAAAGAGAGTGGGGGAGAGAGAGAGGTGATGGGAGAGTAGAAAAGAGAGTGGGGGAGAGAGAGAGGTGTTGGGAGAGTAGAAAAGAGAGTGGGGGAGAGAGAGAGGTGTTGGGAGAGTAGAAAAGACAGTGGGGGAGAGAGAGGTGATGGGAGAGTAGAAAAGAGAGTGGGGGAGAGAGATTGTGTCCAGACCTGCAAAAGTGGGGGCATTACAGAACAATTTTTTTTTTAATGATGTGGGGGGGTTAAAGAGAGAGACAAACTGTAATGGAGGGGGGGGGGTAGTTACAGAGAGAGACAAACTGTAATGGAGAGAGGGGTAGTTACAGAGAGAGACAAACTGTAATGAGTTGGGGGGGGGGGGGTAGTTACAGAGAGAGACAAACTAACGGAAGGAGGGGTAGTTACAGAGAGAGACAAACTGTAATGAGGGGGGACAGTTACAGAGAGAGACAAACTGTAATGGAGGGGGGGTAGTTACAGAGAGAGACAAACTGTAATGGGGGGGGGGGGGGTGGTAGTTACAGAGAGAGACAAACTGTAATGGAGGGGGGGGGGTAGTTACAGAGAGAGACAAGATGTAATGGAGGGGGGGTAGTTACAGAGAGAGACAAACTGTGACGGAGGGGGGGGGAGGGGGGTAGTTACAGAGAGAGACAAACTGTAATGGAGGGGGGGGTAGTTACAGAGAGAGACAAACTGTAATGGGGGGGGGGGGTGGTAGTTACAGAGAGAGACAACCTGTAATGGAGGGGGGGGTAGTTACAGAGAGAGACAAGATGTAATGGAGGGGGGGGTAGTTACAGAGTTAGACAAACTGTGACGGAGGGGGGGGGGGTAGTTACAGAGAGAGACAAACTGTAATGGAGGGGGGGTAGTTACAGAGAGAGACAAGATGTAATGGAGGGGGGGGGGGTAGTTACAGAGAGAGACAAACTGTGACCGAGGGGGGAGTAGTTACAGAGAGAGACAAGCTGTAATGGAGGGGCGAGGGGGTAGTTACAGAGAGAGACAAACTGTAATGGAGGGGGGTAGTTACAGAGAGAGACAAACTGTAATGGAGGGGGGGGTAGTTACAGAGAGAGACAAACTGTAATGGAGGGGGGGGGGTAGTTACAGAGAGAGACAAACTGTAATGGAGGGGGGGGGGGGGGGTAGGTACAGAGAGAGACAAGCTGTAATGGAGGGGGGGGGGTAGTTACAGAGAGAGACAAACTGTGACGGAAGGGGGACAGTTATAGAGAGAGACAAACTGTGACGGAGGGGGGACAGCTACAGAGAAAGACAAACTGTAATGAGGGGAGGGGTAGTTACAGAGAGAGACAAACTGTAATGAGGGGAGGGGAAGTTACAGAGAGAGACAAACTGTAATGAGGGGAGGGGAAGTTACAGAGAGAGACAAACTGTAATGAGGGGAGGGGAAGTTACAAAGAGAGACAAACTGTGATGGAGGGGGGCAGTTACAGAGAGAGACAAACTGTAATGGAGGGGGAGTAGTTACAGAGAGAGACAAACTGTAATGAGGGGGGGTAGTTACAGAGAGAGACAAACTGTGACGAGGGGGGACAGTTACAGAGAGAGACAGACTGTGATGAGGGGGGACAGCTACAGAGAGAGACAGACTGTGATGAGGGGGGACAGCTACAGAGAGAGACAGACTGTGACGAGGGGGGACAGCTACAGAGAGAGACAGACTGTGATGAGGGGGGACAGCTACAGAGAGAGACAGACTGTGAAGAGGGGGGACAGCTACAGAGAGAGACAGACTGTGACGAGGAGGGACAGCTACAGAGAGAGACAAACTGTAATGAGGGGGGGACAGTTACAGAGAGAGACAAACTGTAATGAGGGGGGGACAGTTACAGAGAGAGACAGACTGTAATGAGGGGGGGCGGGGTTAGTTACAGAGAGAGACAAACTGTAATGGGGGGGGGGGGGGTAGTTACAGAGAGAGACAAACTGTATCAGAGGGAGGGGGACAGCTACAGAGAGAGACAAACTGTAATGGGGGGGGGGGCAGCTACAGAGAGAGACAGACTGTATCAGAGGGAGGGGGACAGTTACAGAGAGAAACACACTGTGGTGGTGGGGGACCATTACAGAGAGAGACAAACAGTAATGGGGGGTGGACTGTTTCAGAGTGAGACAAACTGTGGCAGAAGGAGAACGAGAGGGGGGGTGTTACAGAGAGAGAAGCAGTAATGGAGAAATGGAAAGAGAGAGAGGGGGGCGTTACAGAGAGAGTAAAGCAGTGATAGAAAGAGGGAGAAAATAGGTATTGAGTGCGAAGAGGTGCAGGGAATGAGAGAGAGACAGGGACAGAGAGAGAGATAAAGAGAAAGAGCGAGAGGGAGCGAAAGCGGAGGGCAGAGAACGAGGGACATGCATAAAGAGAAGAGGAGAGAGAGACATGGTGATAGTGCTAGAGTGCCCCCTAAAGGCTCAACATTCAACCACACCACACGATCACATTGTTCGTTGATCCCACAGATTATGCCTGCTCTATTCTCCCAGCCCAGTGGTGATCCCCAGATTATCCCTGCTATTCTCCAAGCCCAGTGGTTCTCCAAGCCCAGTGGTGATCTCCAAGCCCAGTGGTGATCTCCAGATTATGCCTGCTCTATTCTCCCAGTCCAGTGAGGATCCCCAGATTATTCCTGCTCAATTCTCCCAGTCCAGTGAGGATCCCCAGATTTTTCCTGCTCTATTCTCCCAGCCCAGTGAGGATCCCCAGATTATTCCTGCTCAATTCTCCCAGTCCAGTGGTCATCCCCAGATTATTCCTGCTCAATTCTCCCAGTCCAGTGGTGATCCCCAGATTATGCCTGCTCTATTCTCCCAGTACAGTGAGGATCCCCAGATTATGCCTGCTCTATTCTCCCAGTACAGTGAGGATCCCCAGATTATGCCTGCTCTATTCTCCCAGTCCAGTGAGGGTCCCCAGATTATTCCTGCCGTATTCTCCTAGTCCAGTGAGGATCCCCAGATTATTCCTGCCGTATTCTCCCAGTCCAGTGAGGATCCCCAGATTATGCCTGCTCTATTCTCCCAGTCCAGTGGTGATCCCCAGATTATTCCTGCTCTATTCTCCCAGTCCAGTGGTGATCCCCAGATTATGCCTGCTCTATTCTCCCAGTCCAGCAACCCAAACCATTAAACAGCTTCAAGAGGCCTACATGTATTCAGGGTCTGAATACCTTATTCCATATTTTGTGCACTACTTTTGATAAGAGCCCTATGGGCCCTGGTTAATAGTAGTGCCCTATAATAGTGTCATTGGGGACATGCAGTATTCCTGCTCAGGGTATACCTTTGCATTTAGAGCAATTAAACTCTCGTTGTATTCAACCAAGAGAGGTCACAGAAATAAACACTCAGTTTAATTTTGATTGGTTCAAAACAATGAGGGCCAGGGCCATTTTTATTGGCTTAAACAAATGGACAGCAGCTGCAGTTTAACCCCGATCACAGATAGAGAGAGAAACACAAAGCACCAGAGGTCCTTTACTGCATATCAAAGGGACAGGGAATTACCTTGTTGTGTGTGTGTGTGTGTGTGTGTGTGTCTCCAAGGTCAGTCACCACATCCTGTCTGCGTTACCATGAGAACCAGGGACCAGGGAAGATTCATTGATATTCTTAGTAAGCTGTACATTTGAAAAAGCAATTTAATTTAATGTAATGTTTTACCTTTTGGAAAATAGAATGAAAAAATAATAATAAAAAAAATGTTAGTTATGGAGCAATATCAGTGTTGTTATGACAACATGGATAAACGACAGACTGACTACGTGCTGTCACGCCCTGACCTTAGAGAGCTTTGTATGTCTCTATTTTGGTTTGGTCAGGGTGTGATTTGGGGGTGGGTATTCTATGTTATTTTTTCTATGTTTTTGTATTTCTTTGTCTTTGGCCGGGTATGGTTCTCAATCAGGGACAGCTGTCTGTCGTTGTCTCTGACTGGGAACCATACTTAGGTAGCTTTTTCCCACCAACACCTTTCCCTGAGACAGCCTGCCATTAGGAACAACACCTTTCCCTGAGACAGCCTGCCATTATGACCAACACCTGTCCCCGAGACAGCCTGCCATTAGGAACAACACCTTTCCCTGAGACACCCTGCCATTATGAACAACACCTTTCCCTGAGACAGCCTGCCATTATGAACAACACCTGTCCCTGAGACAGCTTGCCATTATGAACAACACCTGTCCCTGAGACAGCTTGCCATTAGGAACAACACCTTTCCCTGAGACAGCCTGCCATTAGGAACCACACCTTTCCCTGAGACAGCCTGCCATTAGGAACAACACCTTTCCCTGAGACAGCCTGCCATTAGGAACAACACCTGTCCCTGAGACAGCCTGTCATTAGGAACAACACCTTTCCCTGAGACAGCCTGCCATTATGAACAACACCTGTCCCCGAGACAGCCTGCCATTAGGAACAACACCTTTCCCTGAGACAGCCTGCCATTATGAACAACACCTTTCCCTGAGACAGCCTGCCATTAGGAACAACACCTTTCCCTGAGACAGCTTGCCATTAGGAACGACAACCCAGGATCAATTCGAGTTAAGTGCCTTTCTCAAGGGCACGTCAACTGACTGTTCACCATGTCAGCTTGGCGATTCAAACAAGTGACCTTTCGGTTACTGGCACAATGCTTAAATGCTACACTACCTGGCGCCCTTTGCGTGTGCCTGTGTGGGCGCGTGTGTGTGTGTGTGTGTGTGTGTGTGTGTGTGTGTGTGTGTGTGCGTGCGTGTTTGCGTGGGTGGATATGTGTGTGTGTTCTATTCAGTGAAGGAGTGCAGGTTCAAGTACCTCCTAATGACACAGACAGAGTATATAGAGCTGGT
Source organism: Oncorhynchus clarkii lewisi (assembly GCF_045791955.1). Lineage (NCBI taxonomy): Eukaryota > Metazoa > Chordata > Actinopteri > Salmoniformes > Salmonidae > Oncorhynchus > Oncorhynchus clarkii. The sequence goes on from NW_027258509.1 coordinate 67,183, forward strand.
ACCTCCTAACGACACAGACAGACAGAGTATATAGAGCAGGTACCTCCTAACGACACAGACTGACAGAGTATATAGAGCAGGTACCTCCTAATGAGACAGACAGAGTATATAGAGCAGGTACCTCCTAACGACACAGACAGAGTATATAGAGCAGGTACCTCCTAACGACACAGACAGAGTATATAGAGCAGGTACCTCCTAACGACACAGACAGACAGAGTATATAGAGCAGGTACCTCCTAACGACACAGACATAGTATATAGAGCAGGTACCTCCTAATGACACAGACAGAGTATATAGAGCAGGTACCTCCTAACGACACAGACAGAGTTTATAGAGCAGGTACCTCCTAACGACACAGACAGAGTTTATAGAGCAGGTACCTCCTCACGACACAGACTGACAGAGTATACAGGGCAGGTACCTCCTAACGACACAGACAGAGTATATAGAACAGGTACCTCCTAACGCCACAGACTGACAGAGTACACAGAGCTGTGTCTAAAATGAAACCCTATTCCCTATAAACTCTGGTCAGAAGTAGTGCACTATATAGGGAATAAGGTGCCATTTAAGATGCGCCCATAGACTCAAAGCAAACACCAGTGTATGATGGGAAGTGTCAGAGCCGTGGCTCACATCTACTAATGACATTGGTGGAGGAATCAGTCAAGATTTAACGTTGTCCTTATATAACAGCATCCATCCAGGCAGCCAGGCAGCCAGCCAGTCAGCCAGCCAGGCAGCCATTCAGTCAGCCAGCCAACCAAGCAGTCAGTCAGCCAGCCAGGCAGTCAAGATTTAACGTTGTCCTTATATAACAGCAGTCAAGATTTAACGTTGTCCTTATATAACAGCAGCCAGCCAGCCAGTCAGCCAGCCAGTCAGTCAGCCAGCCAGGCAGCCATTCAGTCAGCCAGCCAACCAAGCAGTCAGTCAGCCAGCCAGGCAGCCAAGATTTAACGTTGTCCATATATAACAGCAGCCAAGCAGCCAGCCAGGCAGTCAGTCAGCCAAGCAGTCAGCCAGCCAGCCAGTCAGCCAGTCAGCCAAGCAGTCAGCCAGTCAGCCAAGCAGCCAGTCAGCCAAGCAGCCAGTCAGCCAGCCAGTCAGCCAGTCAGCCAGTCAGCCAGGCAGCCAGTCAGCCAGGCAGCCAGTCAGCCAGTCAGCCAGGCGGTTAAACTCAGGGCCTTGTCTCGAAATAGCACCCTAGGTCCTATCTAGTGCACTACTTTTGACCAGAGCCCTATGGTCTTTCTTTCTGTATTTCCCTATAAACTCTGGTCAAAAGTAGTGCACTATATAGGGTGTAGGGTGGTATTTAGGACGCATTCTCTGAGTCGAGATGACGTGCCTAGAAGATGCATTTGTCCAGTAATAAAGTATTTTTCTGCGGAGAGGAGAGACGAGGAGGAAGAGGGGCTTTTATCGATCTGCGATCACCACATAAATGAATTTCCTGCAAAGAAGGAGCATGGCTTTACATTGTCATGCATTTATTCATACCTCATATCGAACGTTACTGATCTGATGATCTGACCGTGAAGAGATTCACCTTCCCAATGTTCTGATGATCCTGACCCACCGTGAAGAGATTCACCTTCCCAATGTTCTGATGATCCTGTCCCACCGTGAAGAGATTCACCTTCCCAATGTTCTGATGATCCTGACCCACCGTGAAGAGATTCACCTTCCCAATGTTCTGATTATCCTGACCCACCGTGAAGAGATTCACCTTCCCAATGTTCTGATGATCCTGTCCCATCGTGAAGAGATTCACCTTCCCCTGTGCCCTGGTCAAAAGTAGTGCACTATATAGGGAATAGGGTGCCACTTAGGCATCAGACATGATGTTTGTATGATGGAAGAGGCTACTTGACGTAAGGGTTATGTACATACAGCCTGAGGGGTAACATTTGGTCCGTGCAGGTCATAATGACATGTAAAGGATACACCATATTCTCTTTCATCCATATTTAAATTCCCTTTAGCTGTACCTTTTGAAAATATCAGTATGTGTCCCAAATGGTATCCTATTCTTTATTTAGTGCACTACTTTTGTAGAGTGCACATAAGGCTCTGGTGAAAAAGTAGGGCACTATATAGAGAACAGGGTATCATTTGGAACGCGCAACCTATATGATTCATATATTGACCAGGAGAGCTATAATCACATGACTGATTTCCTGTTCAAATCAAATCAAATTTTATTTGTCACATTCGCCGAATACAACAGTGAAATGCTTCCTTATACAACCCCTTAATAACCAACAATGCAGTTTAAAGAAACAAATAAGTGTTAAGAAAAAAAAAGATAAGTAAAAAAAATAAAATGAACAAATAATTAAAGAGCAGCAGTAAATAACAATAGCGGGGCGAAATACAGGGGGTACCGGTACAGAGTTAATGTAGAGGCTATATACAAGGGTACTGGTACAGAGTCAATGTGGAGGCTATATACAGGGGGTACCGGTACAGAGTCAATGTGGAGGTTATATACAGGGTGTTACGGTACAGAGTCAATGTGGAGGCTATATACAGGGTGTTACAGTACAGAGTCAATGTGGAGGCTATATACAGGGTGTTACAGTACAGAGTCAATGTGGAGACTATATTCAGGGGGTACCGGTACAGAGTAAATGTGCGGGGGCACCAGTTAGTCGAGGTAATTAAAGTAATATGTACATATAGGTAGAGTTAAAGTGACTATGCACAGATAATTAACAGAGAGTAGCTGTGACGATCGTCGTTGGTGGAATTAGACCAAGATGCAGCGTGGGGTAGGTTCATCATATTCTTTAATGAATAACCAGAAAACCAAGAAAGAGAGAACCACCGAAGCGTACAGCCTTGTTGTGCTCAACAGCAACAATACAAGGACAAGATCCCACAACACAGGCGGGAAAAAAGGCTACCTAAGTGTGATTCCCAATCAGAGACAACGATAGACAGCTGCCTCTGATTGGGAAACACACTCGGCCAAACACAAAGAAATACAACACATAGAATGCCCACCCAAATCACACTCTGACCAAACCAAATAGAGACATAAAAAGGCTCTCTAACATCAGGGCATGACAGTAGCAGTAGTGTGAAAGGGGGGGGGGGGGGGGGTAGCCATGTGTA
>NW_027258510.1:0-27500 GCF_045791955.1 Oncorhynchus clarkii lewisi
CTGGAGGCTGCTGTCAGTCAGTCAGTCAGTCAGTCAGTCAGTCGGCTGCTGTCAGTCAGTCAGTCAGTCGGCTGCTGTCTGTCAGTCAGTCAGTCGGCTGCTGTCTGTCAGTCAGTCTGGAGGCTGCTGTCAGTCAGTCAGTCAGTCAGTCAGTCAGTCGGCTGCTGTCAGTCAGTCAGTCAGTCGGCTGCTGTCTGTCAGTCAGTCAGTCGGCTGCTGTCTGTCAGTCAGTCTGGAGGCTGCCGTCAGTCAGTCAGTCTGGAGGCTGCCGTCAGTCAGTCAGTCTGGAGGCTGCCGTCAGTCAGTCAGTCTGGAGGCTGCCGTCAGTCAGTCAGTCTGGAGGCTGCCGTCAGTCAGTCAGTCTGGAGGCTGCCGTCAGTCAGTCAGTCTGGAGGCTGCCGTCAGTCAGTCAGTCTGGAGGCTGCCGTCAGTCAGTCAGTCTGGAGGCTGCCGTCAGTCAGTCAGTCTGGAGGCTGCCGTCAGTCAGTCAGTCTGGAAGGTGCCGTCAGTCAGTCAGTCTGGAGGCTGCCGTCAGTCAGTCAGTCTGGAGGCTGCCGTCAGTCAGTCAGTCTGGAGGCTGCCGTCAGTCAGTCAGTCTGGAGGCTGCCGTCAGTCAGTCAGTCTGGAGGCTGCCGTCAGTCAGTCAGTCTGGAGGCTGCCGTCAGTCAGTCAGTCTGGAGGCTGCCGTCAGTCAGTCAGTCTGGAGGCTGCCGTCAGTCAGTCAGTCTGGAGGCTGCCGTCAGTCAGTCAGTCTGGAGGCTGCCGTCAGTCAGTCAGTCTGGAGGCTGCCGTCAGTCAGTCAGTCTGGAGGCTGCCGTCAGTCAGTCAGTCTGGAGGCTGCCGTCAGTCAGTCAGTCTGGAGGCTGCCGTCAGTCAGTCAGTCTGGAGGCTGCCGTCAGTCAGTCAGTCTGGAGGCTGCCGTCAGTCAGTCAGTCTGGAGGCTGCCGTCAGTCAGTCAGTCTGGAGGCTGCCGTCAGTCAGTCAGTCTGGAGGCTGCCGTCAGTCAGTCAGTCTGGAGGCTGCCGTCAGTCAGTCAGTCTGGAGGCTGCCGTCAGTCAGTCAGTCTGGAGGCTGCCGTCAGTCAGTCAGTCTGGAGGCTGCCGTCAGTCAGTCAGTCTGGAGGCTGCCGTCAGTCAGTCAGTCTGGAGGCTGCCGTCAGTCAGTCAGTCTGGAGGCTGCCGTCAGTCAGTCAGTCTGGAGGCTGCCGTCAGTCAGTCAGTCTGGAGGCTGCCGTCAGTCAGTCAGTGGAGGCTGCCGGAGGCTGCCGTCAGTCAGTCAGTCTGGAGGCTGCTGTCTGTCAGTCTGGAGGCTGCTGTCTGTCAGTCTGGAGGCTGCTGTCTGTCAGTCTGGAGGCTGCTGTCTGTCAGTCTGGAGGCTGCTGTCTGTCAGTCTGGAAGCTGCTGTCAGTCAGTCTGGAGGCTGCTGTCAGTCAGTCTGGAGGCTGCTGTCTGTCAGTCTGGAGGCTGCCAGTCTGGAGGCTGCTGTCTGTCAGTCTGGAGGCTGCTGTCTGTCAGTCTGGAGGCTGCTGTCTGTCAGTCTATCACTCACACCCCAAACCACTTCTAAACGACTTGTAAATCCACTGAGAGCTCTTTTACTCTGGGGTTTCAAACCATCTATCGATGGATTCAGGTTGGAAACACCACGTAGTCTGATTTCAAGTGCATAATGCAAAAACGATAGTAAATGTCTTACATTTGATCATGTCTGAAAACAGAGCATCAGTAGTCATATTGAAAGAGACTTTCAGATCTACAGCAGCAGGGCTCCACAGAAAAGCTGGTCTGAAGAGATCACAACAGTCTTCATGTGTATTCACCTACTGCTCTCTAGTGGTCAGTCAATGTAATGACAACGTTCTCTCACTTGGACCCACAGTGGTCATTATGTGTTTTAGATTTATCATATTTACCAGATATTTAATTCATTTCATGATGAATCATTTCGAAATCCACGTTCTTGGTTACAGAAAATAGCATTTTGTGATACAAGTGGAAATAAAACAGCAATGATTCCAGCAGACTAGAGACACACACAGAGAGAGAGACACACAGAGAGACACACACACACACACAGAGAGAGAGACACACACAGAGAGACACACAGAGAGAGAGAGAGACACACACAGAGAGAGAGAGACACACACAGAGACACACACACACAGAGAGAGAGAGACACGCACACAGAGAGAGAGAGAGAGACACGCACACAGAGAGAGAGAGAGACACGCACACAGAGGGAGAGAGAGACGCACACAGAGAGAGAGAGAGAGACGCACACAGAGAGAGAGAGAGAGACGCACACAGAGAGAGAGACGCACACAGAGAGAGAGAGACGCACACAGAGAGAGAGAGACGCACACAGAGAGAGAGAGACGCACACAGAGAGAGAGAGACGCACACAGAGAGAGAGAAACGCACACAGAGAGAGAGACGCACACAGAGAGAGAGACGCACACAGAGAGAGAGAGAGAGAGAGACGCACAGAGAGACACACAGAGACACACACACACAGAGAGACACACACAGAGAGAGAGAGACGCACACAGAGAGAGAGACGCACACAGAGAGAGAGAAAGAGAGAGAGAGAGAGAGAGAGAGAGAGAGAGAGAGACACACACAGAGAGAGACGCACACAGAGAGAGAGAGAGAGAGAGAGAGAGACGCACAGAGACACACACACACAGAGAGACACACACAGAGAGACTTTGTGGAGGATGATTTGGTGTATCGGGGGCTGGTAATGAGCCACTGATTGCATGCCATATATTTCACTAATTCCAGCCTAGCTGGGCCCATGCCCTGCCCCAGCTCCCCCCTTTATTAACGAGTTACAGCGTGGTGATTAATATAGGTGATATAGCAGAACAGCCTCAGGATTGACTCTTACTGGAGCAGGGCTCCTACTTGGTATTAACACGGGTGACTACTATAGTAGTATAGTGTAGACTCTTCTAGAAGACATCACCTCCAACAAGCTACTATAGACCACACAGGTCCATTGTGAACAGCACCTAGCTAGATAACACTGTGGACACCAGGGCATGGTGGCTTCAAGGAGACATTCTGACATGAGTCATTTATCAGACGCTCTTATCCAGAGAGACTTACAGTAGTGAGTGCAGACCTTCTCATACTTTTTATGGAGACTTTAATGAAGAAACTGGATATTTCTTGGTGTAAGAGGGAATGAAAGGTCAGTCATATTTCTCAGGGGTAAAGGCAGTCCAAGAACAGCCATATATATGTTGGAGTCACAGGTCAGCCATATGTCTGGAACCATCCTCTCCCTCTCAGTCCTCAACATGTGCTTTATGTATTTCTCCATGCTGGTTGAGATCATGTGACATGGCCAGCGAATGGCTGGTGCGGCTGGACTGGGCGCCGCTGTCCATAAGAGGGACCTTGTGACTCAGCCTGCTCCCCTCCCTGTATTATAAAATGTAATTGCGGTTCTCTTCGGCTAAATCGGTGAGAAGCCCATTTAATAGTTAATGGACAGATAATTAACACCAAGCAAACGGCCGTCATCAGGGTGAATGTCACCTTGTTTCCCCTCATGTCTTCATACAGGAAGGAAGGAGCTTTGGCTGCACACTGTAGAGATGTATGAATTACAGGTGGTGGGGTCAGCTGACCAGCTGTATTTATGTATGTATGTATGTATTTGGCTGCACACTGTAGAGATGTATGAATTACAGGTGGTGGGGTCAGCTGACCAGCTGTATTTATGTATGTATGTATGTATGTATTTGGCTGCACACTGTAGAGATGTATGAATTACAGGTGGTGGGGTCAGCTGACCAGCTGTATGTATGTATTTGGCTGCACACTGTAGAGATGTATGAATTACAGGTGGTGGGGTCAGCTGACCAGCTGTATGTATGTATGTATGTATTTGGCTGCACACTGTAGAGATGTATGAATTACAGGTGGTGGGGTCAGCTGACCAGCTGTATGTATGTATGTATGTATTTGGCTGCACACTGTAGAGATGTATGAATTACAGGTGGTGGGGTCAGCTGACCAGCTGTATTTTATGGCTGATAATTGCTACCCCAAATTAAACCATATCCACAACCTGTGAGAAACATTTAATCTGCATAAACACATTCTAAAATGTGTTTTTATTCTCATAAGTCTGTCTCCCTACTTCCTGTATCTAAGTTGTGTTGAATGAAAGATGAATCCATGAACTACAGTTATTGTTGAGTTAGAACAGACAACTCAAAAGGTGGGTTATCTTAGTTTTCGATAACATCTCTGGTGGAGTAGTCTTACCGTCCTGGAAGACCCGTTCCACATTGAGGCCGTAGGTGGCACACGTCTCATAGTAGGTGCAGCGCTTCAGGTCATTGGACAGCTTGCGTGCTCGCGTGTCATCGATGACCCGGGGATTGGCTGAGCTGATAGCATCTGCAATCACAGAAATAGTCAATCATGTGGCGCCCTCTAGTGCTGATAGAAAGGAAGTGCATGTTTTATTGCAGTAATTACAAACAGGCGTTAGGTGGCAGTGACACTCCAAGGAAGGGGTTTCACACAGCTGGAGAAAAGATGCAAGAACGTGTATAGAACTATGTGTATAGAACTATGTGTATAGAACTATGTTTATAGAACTATGTTTATAGAACTATGTTTATAGAAGGTGTATAGAACTATGTGTGTGTGTCTCTGCGTGCCAGTGTGTGTGTGTGTGTGTGTGTGTGTCTCTGCGTGCCAGTGTGTGTGTGTCTCTGCATGCCAGTGTATGTGTGTGTGTGTGTGTGTATCTCTGCGTGCCAGTGTGTGTGTGTGTGTGTGTGTGTGTGTGTGTGTGTGTGTGTGTCTCTCTGCGTGCGGGTGTGTGTGTGTCTCTGCATGCCAGTGTGTGTGTGTGTGTGTGTGTGTGCCAGTGTGCGTGTGTCTCTGCGTGCCAGTGTGTGTGTGTGTGTGTGTGTGTGTGTGTGTGTCAGTGTCTCTGCGTGCCAGTGTGTGTGTGTGTGTGTGTGTGTGTGCGTTTGTCTCTGCGTGCCAGTGTGTGTGTGTCTCACCTTGCGTCCCCACCAACACCAGAGGTACCTCAGCAGTGTTTCGGTAGTTAGCCATGCGGCTGTAGTAATGGTAGACTGTCTGGAAACTGATCTCATCCTCCAGACTGAACACAAATATCACTGCATCCACCCACAGGGCAAACTGGAGAGAGACAGAGGAAGAGAGAGGGGTGAAAGTGAGAGAGCGAGAGAACAGAATTATGTGAGAAAGAGACAAGGACAGTAAGGTTAAAGCTAGAATCCTTAGTTGCTACATCTATTTTTGGACTTCTAAATTAATGATAGATATGTGTATATATATATATATATATATATATATATATATATATATATATATATATATATATATATATATATATATATATATATATATATATATGTCTATATACAGTGCCTTGCGAAAGTATTCGGCCCCCTTGAACTTTGCGACCTTTTGCCACATTTCAGGCTTCAAACATAAAGATATAAAACTGTATTTTTTTGTGAAGAATCAACAACAAGTGGGACACAATCATGAAGTGGAACGACATTTATTGGATATTTCAAACTTTTTTAACAAATCAAAAACTGAAAAATTGGGCGTGCAAAATTATTCGGCCCCCTTAAGTTAATACTTTGTAGCGCCACCTTTTGCTGCGATTACAGCTGTAAGTCGCTTGGGGTATGTCTCTATCAGTTTTGCACATCGAGAGACTGACATTTTTTCCCATTCCTCCTTGCAAAACAGCTCGAGCTCAGTGAGGTTGGATGGAGAGCATTTGTGAACAGCAGTTTTCAGTTCTTTCCACAGATTCTCGATTGGATTCAGGTCTGGACTTTGACTTGGCCATTCTAACACCTGGATATGTTTATTTTTGAACCATTCCATTGTAGATTTTGCTTTATGTTTTGGATCATTGTCTTGTTGGAAGACAAATCTCCATCCCAGTCTCAGGTCTTTTGCAGACTCCATCAGGTTTTCTTCCAGAATGGTCCTGTATTTGGCTCCATCCATCTTCCCATCAATTTTAACCATCTTCCCTGTCCCTGCTGAAGAAAAGCAGGCCCAAACCATGATGCTGCCACCACCATGTTTGACAGTGGGGATGGTGTGTTCAGCTGTGTTGCTTTTACGCCAAACATAACGTTTTGCATTGTTGCCAAAAAGTTCAATTTTGGTTTCATCTGACCAGAGCACCTTCTTCCACATGGTTGGTGTGTCTCCCAGGTGGCTTGTGGCAAACTTTAAACGACACTTTTTATGGATATCTTTAAGAAATGGCTTTCTTCTTGCCACTCTTCCATAAAGGCCAGATTTGTGCAATATACGACTGATTGTTGTCCTATGGACAGAGTCTCCCACCTCAGCTGTAGATCTCTGCAGTTCATCCAGAGTAATTATGGGCCTCTTGGCTGCATCTCTGATCAGTCTTCTCCTTGTATGAGCTGAAAGTTTAGAGGGACGGCCAGGTCTTGGTAGATTTGCAGTGGTCTGATACTCCTTCCATTTCAATATTATCGCTTGCACAGTGCTCCTTGGGATGTTTAAAGCTTGGGAAATCTTTTTGTATCCAAATCCGGCTTTAAACTTCTTCACAACAGTATCTCGGACCTGCCTGGTGTGTTCCTTGTTCTTCATGATGCTCTCTGCGCTTTTAACGGACCTCTGAGACTATCACAGTGCAGGTGCATTTATACGGAGACTTGATTACACACAGGTGGATTGTATTTATCATCATTAGTCATTTAGGTCAACATTGGATCATTCAGAGATCCTCACTGAACTTCTGGAGAGAGTTTGCTGCACTGAAAGTAAAGGGGCTGAATAATTTTGCACGCCCAATTTTTCAGTTTTTGATTTGTTAAAAAAGTTTGAAATATCCAATAAATGTCGTTCCACTTCATGATTGTGTCCCACTTGTTGTTGATTCTTCACAAAAAAATACAGTTTTATATCTTTATGTTTGAAGCCTGAAATGTGGCAAAAGGTCGCAAAGTTCAAGGGGGCCGAATACTTTCGCAAGGCACTGTATATATATATATATATACACTTCTAAATTAATGATAGATATGTGTATATATATATATATATATATATATATATATATATATATATATATATATATATATATATATATATATATATATATATATATACACACACACACACACACACACACACACACATACACATATATATATATATACATATATATATATATATATACACATACATACATACACACATTGATTCTTGAAGAATATAACTTGCCTCATGAGCTTAGTTCCACAGTCGTAGCCCATCAGAAACCTAAATACTAGCTTGTTTCACGGTCTATGAAGTTGAGTGATAACATTTCTCCAGCTCCACCCCTCAGCGTTTTACCAGAACAGGGGCTACGCTTTGATAGTGTTTCTAATAAGGATTGTAGTTTTAACTGGGGTTAGTAGTTCAGACTGCATGTGTGGTGAGGGCCCTCGGAGTGTGGTGTCAGGAAAATAACCTCACACTCAACGTCAACAAAACTAAGGAGATGATTGTGGACTTCAGGAAACAGCAGAGGGAGCACCCCCCTATCCACATCGACGGGACAGTAGTGGAGAGGGTAGCAAGTTTTAAGTTCCTCGGCATACACATCACGGACAAACTGAATTGGTCCACTCACACAGACAGCATCGTGGAGAAGGTGCAGCAGCGCCTCTTCAACCTCAGGAGGCTGAAGAAATCCGGCTTGTCACCAAAAACACTCACAAACTTCTACAGATGCACAATCGAGAGCATCCTGTCGGGCTGTATCACCGCCTGGTACGGCAACTGTTCCGCCAAACAAACGCAGGGCTCTCCAGAGGGTAGTGAGGTCTGCACAACGCATCACCGGGGGCAAACTACCTGCCCTCCAGGACACCTACACCACCAGATGTCACAGGAAGGCCATAAAGATCATCAAGGACAACAACAACCCGAGCCACTGCCTGTTCACCCCGCTATCATCCAGAAGGCGAGGTCAGTACAGGTGCATCAAAGCTGGGACCGAGAGACTGAAAAACAGCTTCTATCTCAAGGCAATCAGACTGTTAAACAGCCACCACTAACATTGAGTGGCTGATGCCAACATACTGACTCAACTCCAGCCACTTTAATAATGGGAATTGATGTAAAAAATGTATCACTAGCCACTTTAAACAATGCCACTTAATATACTGTTTACATACCCCACATTACCCATCTCATGTGTATATGTATATACTGTACTCTATATCATCTACTGCATCTTTATGTAATACATGGATCACTAGCCACTTTAAACTATGCCACTTTGTTTACATACCCTACATTACTCATCTCATATGTATATACTGTACTCTATACCATCTACTGCATCTTGCCTATGCCGTTCTGTACCATCACTCCTTCATATATCTTTATGTACATATTCTTTATCCCTTTACACTTGTGTGTATAAGGTAGTTGTTGTGAAATTGTTAGGTTAGATTACCCATTGGATATTACTGTCGGAACTAGAAGCACAAGCATTTTGCTACACTCGCATTAACATCTGCTAACCATGTGCATGTGACCAATAACATTTTATTTGAATAAAACTAGTTCTGGATTAAAAAGGGTGATCAACAGAGAATGTCCATTAAAGTGAAGTTTTACTCTCGGACTACATCTGTTTACAGGCAACCCTGTACATGTTAATACAGCTGTAATACCAACCTGAGCCTCTGGGGGGCCCCCTTCATCTCTGATGAGCAGTAGGTTGCTCTGTCCGTCCACCACTATCTCCTTCTTAAAACGGCCCCCTGCAGGAACAACACACAGCATGAGAGAGAGGAGAGGGACTAACATGGAGACGGATCAAATACAACATGAGTAACCACAGTATAACTAAACACACGTAGCTTTTAGTCCAATGTCACATTTCATCTGTTGATATCTCAGCAGGATAGCTATATAGAGTTAGAGCAGCGAGAGTGAATTCAACTAACTGTTGATGATGTAATAAATGCGTAGTAAAAATGTTTTGATGAGGTAATGGTAGTGAGAAGGAGACATGATCAATGGAAAGACACACACACACACTGAGGATGTCAGCCGTCTAGGACTAGATGGTGATAATGACTACCCACAGGAGAATGAGAGGAATGCTGCTATACAGGTAAACCACACACAGAGATGACAGTGGTGTGTGTGTGTGTGTGTGTGTGTGTGTGTCAGCAGGTCATTCCTCAGAAAAACATGTTTCATCTGTGAGACCTGTTAGAATGATGTCCTCTCACAATATGACCTTCAACTCTTCTCTGGCCTAGATGCTCTGAGGCTGACCTATGAACCTTGGCCTCAGATGGAAAGGTCAGAGGGCATGGGCCGTGACCAAGGGGGGGAGTGGTAAAGTACTTTCCTGTCCCGGGGCTTAAGCAGCCTTGGGGTGCCATCCTAGGGGAGCCAGCCTTGGGGAGCCAGCCTTGGGGAGCCAGCCTAGGGGAGCCAGCCTAGGGGAACCAGCCTAGGGGAGCCAGCCTAGGGGAGCCAGCCTAGGGGAGCCAGCCTAGGGGAGCCAGCCTATTGGAGTGTCATGTAGCGCTATGGTCCCCAACCAGGGGTACTAAGACCTCTGGGAGTAGTGTCATGTAGCACAGCATTACTGACATCTAACGATCTGCCTGCACTGGGGGGGAGAGAGAGAGAGAGAGATAGAGAGAGAGAGAGATGGAGAGATGAAGAGAGGGAGAGAGTGATGAAGAGAGAGGGAGAGAGAGATGAAGAGAGGGAGAGAGAGATGAAGAGAGAGGGAGACGAAAAGAGAGGGGGACGAAGAGAGAGGGGGACGAGAGGGAGAGAGATGGAGAGATGAAGGGAGAGGGAGATGAAGAGAGAGAGAGAGATGAAGAGAGAGAGAGATAAAGAGAGAGAGAGAGATGAAGGAGAGAGAGATGGAGAGGGAGAGAGAGATGAAGAGAGAGGGAGATGAAGAGAGAGGGAGATGAAGAGAGAGGGAGATGAAGAGAGAGGGAGATGAAGGAGAGAGAGATGAAGAGAGAGGGAGAGAGAGGGAGAGAGAGATGAAGAGAGCGATGAAGAGAGGGGGAGACGAAGAGAGGGGGATGAAGAGAGAGGGGGATGAAGAGAGAGGGGGATGAAGAGAGGGAGAGAGATGGAGAGATGAAGGGAGAGGGAGATGAAGAGAGGGAGAGAGATGCAGAAAGATGAAGGGAGAGGGAGATGGAGAGAGAGAGCGATGGAGAGAGAGAGAGATGAAAAGAGAGGGAGATGAAGAGAAAGAGCGATGGAGAGAGAGATGAAAAGAGAGGGAGATGAAGAGAGAGAGATGAAGAGAGAGAGAGATGAAGAGAGAAGGAGATGAAGAGAGAGGGAGATGAAGAGAGAGGGAGAGATGGAGAGGGAGAGATGGAGAGGGAGAGATGGAGAGGGAGAGATGAAGAGAGAGGGAGAGATGGAGAGAGAGAAAGGAGAAGAGAGAGAGAGAGATGAAGAGAGAGGGAGATGAAGAGAGAGGGAGAGATGGAGAGGGAAAGATGAAGAGAGAGGGAGAGATGGAGAGAGAGAAAGGTGAAGAGAAAGGGAGATGAAGAGAAAGGGAGATGAAGAGAGAGGGAGATGAAGAGAGTGGTGAAGAGAGAGAGGTGAAGAGAGAGAGGTGAAGAGAGAGAGGTGAAGAGAGAGAGGTGAAGAGAGAGAGATGTAGAGAGAGGGAGATGAAGAGAGAGAGATGTAGAGAGAGGGAGATGAAGAGAGATGAAGAGAGAGATATGAAGGGAGAGGGAGATGTAGAGAGATGAAGAGAGAGAGGGAGATGAAGAGAAAGATGAAGAGAGAGAGGGAGATGTAGAGAAAGATGAAGAGAGAGAGGGAGATGTAGAGAGATGAAGAGAGAGAGGGAGATGTAGAGAGATGAAGAGAGAGAGGGAGATGTAGAGAGATGAAGAGAGAGAGGGAGATGTAGAGAGATGAAGAGAGAGAGGGAGATGTAGAGAGATGAAGAGAGAGAGGGAGATGTAGAGAGATGAAGAGAGAGAGGGAGATGTAGAGAGATGAAGAGAGAGAGGGAGATGTAGAGAGATGAAGAGAGAGAGGGAGATGTAGAGAGATGAAGAGAGAGAGGGAGATGTAGAGAGATGAAGAGAGTGAGGGAGATGTAGAGATGGAGAGAGAGAGGGAGATGTAGAGAGATGGAGAGAGAGAGGGAGATGTAGAGAGATGAAGAGAGAGAGGGAGATGTAGAGAGATGGAGAGAGAGAGGGAGATGTAGAGAGATGAAGAGAGAGAGATGAAGAAGGGGAGATGTAGAGAGATGATGTAGAGAGATGATGTAGAGAGATAAGGGGGCCAGGCCCGGGACAGACTGAACACACTGCGCAGAATGTGTCGCACACTGAGACCTAACCTTGGAGTCATCATCATCATCATCAACCTTCTGCAAAACCCTGTCTGACTCCCTCGACCCACAGGGGGACAACACAGGGGTTTACTCCCTGGTTAAAGATACTGACCATCAGTCTAGCACCCCTTAAAGTAGAAACACCAACACACTGTAGAGTGGTCTGTCTCCTACAGCAAGACATTGCATCCCCAAGTTATAGGGAACTTAGTGTGCATGGCATGAAGAGCACTTTTACACACAAAAAATGTTTAAAAATAAAGTGATAAGCAACCTGTCAACTTCCACAGCGTTTAACTGTCAAAAATACCATCTAATACAGCTCAGGTCTTAAGTGTGTGAGCTGCTGCTAACCATATCTGTGGTGTTTGGGAGTTGGAATGTGAGCCAGGCCAGGCAGGGAACCCATAATGACATGGTTAACTGGCTGTGTGTGTGTGTGTGTGTGTGTGTGTGTGTGTGTGTGTGTGTGTGTCAGGGGAACAGGAAGAGGCTAGGCCATGGGTCAGTCAGTCAGTCAGCCAGCACCACACAGCAGCAGCTTTTCCCAAAGTCTTTTTCCAGCTCTTTTTCCAGCTGCGGGGTTCTGGAAGGAAGCCCACTCCAATTTGCTCAGGGGGGAGATTGGCGAAGGGCTGGGTGGGGCATAGGGGAGGAAAGAGGTGGCGGGGGCACAGTCCGGTTATAGACTGAAGGCTGGTGGGTATTTAGAGCGCTCTGGCGAGGACCTCTTGAAGAGAGAGGGCCTCTCTGCTCTCCAAGCAGCTCCAAGTGGAGTCCATCCATGCAGGAAAAATAAGAACATGTGTGGAAAATCCCTAATAATAAATATGCATATACACCAAAATACACACACCCTCATATTTGTATGCAGAGAAAATCCTCATTTTATATATATATATATATATTTTACATTTATTTAAACTTTATTTAACTAGGCAGGTCAGTGAAGAACAAATTCTTATTTTTAATGACAGCCTACAGGGGAACAGTGGGTTAACTGCCTTGTTCAGGGACAGAAAGACTGATTTTTACCTTGTCAGCTCGGGAATTCCATCTAGCAACATTTCGGTTACTGGCCCAACACTCTAACCACTAAGCTACCTGCTGGTTACTAGTCCAACGCTCTAACCACTAGGCTACCTGCTGGTTACTAGTCCAACGCTCTAACCACTAGGCTACCTGCTGGTTACTAGTCCAACGCTCTAACCACTAGGCTACCAGCTGGTTGGTTACTAGTCCAACGCTCTAACCACTAGGCTACCAGCTGGTTGGTTACTAGTCCAACGCTCTAACCACTAGGCTACCTGCTGGTTACTAGTCCAACGCTCTAACCACTAGGCTACCTGCGGGTTACTAGTCCAACGCTCTAACCACTAGGCTACCTGCTGGTTACTAGTCCAACGCTCTAACCACTAGGCTACCTGCTGGTTAATGGCCCAACACTCTAACCACTTGGCTACCTGCCGTTCCAACACTCTAACCACTAGGCTACCTGCTGGTTACTAGTCCAACGCTCTAACCACTAGGCTACCTGCTGGTTACTAGTCCAACGCTCTAACCACTAGGCTACCTGCTGGTTACTAGTCCAACGCTCTAACCACTAGGCTACCAGCTGGTTGGTTACTAGTCCAACGCTCTAACCACTAGGCTACCAGCTGGTTGGTTACTAGTCCAACGCTCTAACCACTAGGCTACCTGCTGGTTACTAGTCCAACGCTCTAACCACTAGGCTACCTGCGGGTTACTAGTCCAACGCTCTAACCACTAGGCTACCTGCTGGTTACTAGTCCAACGCTCTAACCACTAGGCTACCTGCTGGTTACTAGTCCAACGCTCTAACCACTAGGCTACCTGCTGGTTACTAGTCCAACGCTCTAACCACTAGGTTACCTGCTGGTTACTAGTCCAACGCTCTAACCACTGGGCTACCTGCTGGTTACTAGTCCAATGCTCTAACCACTAGGCTACCTGCCGTCACAACGCTCTAACCACTAGGCTACCTGCTGGTTAATGGCCCAATGCTCTAACCACTAGGCTGGTTAATGGCCCAACGCACTAACCACTAGGCTACCTGCTGGTTAATGGCCCAACGCTCTAAACACTAGGCTACCTGCCGCTCCAACACTCTAACCACTAGGCTACCTGCTGGTTACTAGTCCAACGCTCTAACCACTAGGCTACCTGCTGGTTAATGGCCCAACGCTCTAACCACTAGGCTACCTGCCGTTCCAACACTCTAACCACTAGGCTACCTGCTGGTTACTAGTCCAACGCTCTAACCACTAGGCTACCAGCTGGTTACTAGTCCAACGCTCTAACCACTAGGCTACCTGCTGGTTACTAGTCCAACGCTCTAACCACTAGGCTACCTGCTGGTTACTAGTCCAATGCTCTAACCACTAGGCTACCTGCTACCACCACGCCCCCAGGTGGTGAGGGTAGGCAACAAAATCTCCTCCCCGCTGATCCTCAACACTGGGGCCCCACAAGGGTGCGTTCTGAGCCCTCTCCTGTACTCCCTGTTCACCCACGACTGAGTGGCCATGCACGCCTCCAACTCAATCATCAAGTTTGCGGACGACACAACAGTGGTAGGCTTGATTACCAACAACGACGAGACGGCCTACAGGGAGGAGGTGAGGGCCCTCGGAGTGTGGTGTCAGGAAAATAACCTCACACTCAACGTCAACAAAACTAAGGAGATGATTGTGGACTTCAGGAAACAGCAGAGGGAACACCCCCCTATCCACATCGATGGAACAGTAGTGGAGAGGGTAGCAAGTTTTAAGTTCCTCGGCATACACATCACAGACAAACTGAATTGGTCCACTCACACAGACAGCATTGTGAAGAAGGCGTAGCAGCGCCTCTTCAACCTCAGGAGGCTGAAGAAATTCGGCTTGTCACCAAAAGCACTCACAAACTTCTACAGATGCACAATCGAGAGCATCCTGGCGGGCTGTATCACCGCCTGGTACGGCAACTGCTCCGCCCTCAACCGTAAGGCTCTCCAGAGGGTAGTGAGGTCTGCACAACGCATCACCGGGGGCAAACTACCTGCCCTCCAGGACACCTACACCACCCGATGTCACAGGAAGGCCATAAAGATCATCAAGGACATCAACCATCCGAGCCACTGCCTGTTCACCCCGCTATCATCCAGAAGGCGAGGTCAGTACAGGTGCATCAAAGCTGGGACCGAGAGACTGAAAAACAGCTTCTATCTCAAGGCCATCAGACTGTTAAACAGCCACCACTAACATTGAGTGGCTGCTGCCAACACACTGACACTGACTCAACTCCAGCCACTTTAATAATGGGAATTGATGGGAAATGATGTAAATATATCACTAGCCACTTTAAACAATGCTACCTTATATAATGTTACTTAACCTACATTATTCATCTCATATGCATACGTATATACTGTACTCTATATCATCGACTGTATCCTTATGTAGTACATGTATCACTAGCCACTTTAACTATGCCACTTTGTTTACATACTCATCTCATATGTATATACTGTACTCGATACCATCTACTGTATCTGCCTATGCTGCTCTGTACCATCACTCATTCATATATCCTTATGTACATATTCTTTATCCCCTCACACTGTGTACAAGACAGTAGTTTTGGAATTGTTAGTTAGATTACTTGTTGGTTATTACTGCATTGTCGGAACTAGAAGCACAAGCATTTCGCTACACTCGCATTAACATCTGCTAACCATGTGTATGTGACAAATAAAATTTGATTTGATTTGATTTAGTTACTAGTCCAACGCTCTAACCACTAGGCTACCTGCTGGTTACTAGTCCAACGCTCTAACCACTAGGCTACCTGCTGGTTACTGGCCCAACACTCTAACCACTAGGCTACCTGCTGGTTACTAGTCCAACACTCTAACCACTAGGCTACCTGCTGGTTACTAGTCCAACGCTCTAACCACTAGGCTACCTGCTGGGTACTAGTCCAACTCTCTAACCACTAGGCTACTTGCTGGTTACTAGTCCAACGCTCTAACCACTAGGCTACCTGCTGGTTACTAGTCCAACGCTCTAACCACTGGGCTACCTGCTGGTTACTAGTCCAACGCTCTAACCACTGGGCTACCTGCTGGTTACTAGTCCAACGCTCTAACCACTAGGCTACCTGCCGTCACAACGCTCTAACCACTAGGCTACCTGCTGGTTAATGGCCCAATGCTCTAACCACTAGGCTGGTTAATGGCCCAACGCACTAACCACTAGGCTACCTGCTGGTTAATGGCCCAACGCTCTAAACACTAGGCTACCTGCCGTTCCAACACTCTAACCACTAGGCTACCTGCTGGTTACTAGTCCAACGCTCTAACCACTAGGCTACCTGCTGGTTACTAGTCCAACGCTCTAACCACTAGGCTACCTGCTGGTTACTAGTCCAACGCTCTAACCACTAGGCTACCTGCTGGTTACTAGTCCAATGCTCTAACCACTAGGCTACCTGCTAGTTACTAGTCCAACGCTCTAACCACTAGGCTACCTGCTGGTTACTAGTCCAACGCTCTAACCACTAGGCTACCTGCTGGTTACTAGGCCAACGCTCTAACCACTAGGCTACCTGCTGGTGCAGCTTTGTGGCTTGGCTCTCTGCTGAGTCAGCTGCTCAGTGTGTGTGTGTGTGTGTGTGTGTGTGTGTGTGTGTGTGTGTGTGTGTGTGTGTGTGTGTGTGTGTGTGACATAGAGAAGGGGTGAGTTGTGGCTCCACAAAGGAAACAACAGACACAGTGACAGAGTGAAAAGGAGAGTGTTAGCTACGTGAAGCTACAAGCTAAATGTTAGCACAGCAGCAACTTGATCAGCCTCAGGTTCATCATCTAGCTGCTCGTTTGACTGTCACACTAGATCGTCTAAGTGGGAAATACCTGGCTTGTGGCCATTCAGAGTAGCACTTTAGATACAGAATGCATTGTTGTGGTGATATCTGGAATGATTATGGGCAACCTGACCTATTATCAAGCTGCTACTGTGAAATGGTAAGACCCTAAAGCAGAGAGGAAAACATTCCACAAGGGCCACAGACAGAATGAGAGAAGAGGATAGTTACCTGCATCCACGTCAGCTAGTTACAAATGCAGACAAGAACAAAGAGAGGAAATAAAAGCAAATCCAAGGTGCAGGCAAGTTATATTCTCAGTTCAAATTAAACACACACACACACACACACACACACACACACACACACACACACACACACACACACACACACACACACACACACACACACACACAGAGAGAGAGACAGAGACAGACAGACAGACACCCTAGGTCAGAAAGTCTAGAGAGAAAACCAAGCCTCCCAGGTTGAGTGTACAGCCTAGAGCTGTGAGAGGAGAGGGGGTAGGGAGAGTGCAGTGGGGTTATCACATAGAATGTCACAATCGCACATTTCCCCTGGCCAGTCAGTGGGTGGTAGAAGAGCAGGTCTTTAAACAGATCCTAGTAGCTATAATCACATCTGACGCTGTCTGATGTCACATGACCTACCATAACCTCACACACAACTATCCTGCATTATGCTATCTACATTGGGCCCTTACGTTGTGTTAACATGGCAGCCAGCACGTTGTGGTGACGTTGTGAGAACGTTGTGACAACAGCCAGGTGTGTTTGGGTTGGTGTTCTATAACCTATCATAATGTGTCCATTCATACGCTGTGTGTCTGAGAGGACCTGAGAGAGACCACCACAGCAGTCAGTACTAGCTGCCATTCCCTCTGCAGACTCCAGTCTACACACTAAGAATAGGCCTGGGAGCAACTACAGCAGCCTACAACTCAATCAATTTCCAGGAGAATTGGGGACCGTCTTGGGAGCATCCATTTTTAGATAGGTGGTTAAGACAGCGTGTGTGATCAAGCAGGGATTTTCTATTTTTGTTAGGCCATTGGTCATGGAACAACTATATCAAAGAGACAGAGTTCTTTTGGGTGGAAACACTTCCTAGATGGGCGGCGGTGCCAAGAATTTGCCTGGATCAAAGACCGATGGCTTGTCGTTTTAACTTCGCTAAAACACATTCTGCCTTCAAATGCTGGATTGTGTTTCTCTTGGCAGCTGACTGTTATAATCAAGAGGCAAAGAAGCGAAAAACACCCGTTGAGTTGTTGACATTTTTCTTTTTGGATATTCCCTAGCCTGCCACCGGCATGCACAGACTCAAGCCAGCAGCTATGAAGAGTGACTTTTTGGATATTCTCTAGCCTGCCACCGGCATGCACAGACTCAAGCCAGCAGCTATGAAGAGTGACTTTTTGGATATTCCCTAGCCTGCCACCGGCATGCACAGACTCAAGCCAGCAGCTATGAAGAGTTACTTTTTGGATATTCCCTAGCCTGCCACCGGCATGCACAGACTCAAGCCAGCAGCTATGAAGAGTTACTTTTTGGATATTCCCTAGCCTGCCACCGGCATGCACAGACTCAAGCCAGCAGCTATGAAGAGTGACTTTTTGGATATTCCCTAGCCTGCCACCGGCATGCACAGACTCAAGCCAGCAGCTATGAAGAGTGACTTTTTGGATATTCCCTAGCCTGCCACCGGCATGCACAGACTCAAGCCAGCAGCTATGAAGAGTGACTTTTTGGATATTCCCTAGCCTGCCACCGGCATGCACAGACTCAAGCCAGCAGCTATGAAGAGTGACTTTTTGGATATTCCCTAGCCTGCCACCGGCATGCACAGACTCAAGCCAGCAGCTATGAAGAGTGACTTTTTGGATATTCCCTAGCCTGCCACCGGCATGCACAGACTCAAGCCAGCAGCTATGAAGAGTGACTTTTTGGATATTCCCTAGCCTGCCACCGGCATGCACAGACTCAAGCCAGCAGCTATGAAGAGTGACTTTTTGGATATTCCCTAGCCTGCCACCGGCATGCACAGACTCAAGCCAGCAGCTATGAAGAGTGACTTTTTGGATATTCTCTAGCCTGCCACCGGCATGCACAGACTCAAGCCAGCAGCTATGAAGAGTGACTTTTTGGATATTCCCTAGCCTGCCACCGGCATGCACAGACTCAAGCCAGCAGCTATGAAGAGTGACTGACAGACAAATACAGTGGGACACACAGATCATCCTTCAGTTTTACTCCTGCATTTAAACGTTAAACCTTCCAATAGGTGTCTCAATATTTACTAGGCTATTCCCCTATAAGACTATCTAAACCCATCTACAGGGCGGCAGGTAGGCTATCAGTTAAGACCATCGGGCCAGTAACCGAAAGGTTGCGGTTTCAAATCCCTGAGCCGACTAGGTTTCAAAAATATGTCAATATGCCCTTGAGCAAGGCACTTAAAGGAACAATTGGGGTTAAGTCTCTCTGGATAAGAGCGACTGCTAAATGACTAAAATGTCAAATGTAAATTTATGAGGCAACGTTTTCTACACAGTGTTGAAATATTAACATGCTGAGGTCTCTGAAAGTAGAGCGTAGAGAGGGTTCCCGTCTGTGGGCGAGCAGAGCTGGCAGGGTGCCTCCTCTAAGCTTCAATAATGGATGCAGAGTATGGCTGTCTCCTCAGGGCCTGGACTGAACTGATGATGCTAACACGCTACCGCTACATGAAGGGCTGCATCTCAATAGTGTCTGGTGACTTCCTGTCCCAATCTCCTTTCCTTCATCTGCATTGATATGAAGCCACAGGAGAGCTGAAAGCAATAGGACAGATGAGCGATGACTGCCATGTATCTGACTGGTACCTGTCCACTTCTTTTAGACAACTGCAGCTGAACAAGAGGAGAGGAGATGATTAAAGGAGGACACTGGACTATTGAGACACAGCCTGGTGTGGAGGAGAGGACACTGGACTATTGAGACGCAGCCTGGAGTGAAGGAGAGGACACTGGACTATTGAGACGCAGCCTGGAGTGGAGGAGAGGACACTGGACTATTGAGATGCAGCCTGGAGTGGAGGAGAAGACACTGGACTATTGAGATGCAGCCTGGAGTGGAGGAGAGGACACTGGACTATTGAGACGGAGCCTGGTGTGGAGGAGAGGACACTGGACTATTGAGACGCAGCCTGGAGTGGAGGAGAGGACACTGGACTATTGAGATGCAGCCTGGAGTGGAGGAGAGGACACTGGACTATTGAGACGCAGCCTGGAGTGGAGGAGAGGACACTGGACTATTGAGAAGCAGCCTGGAGTGGAGGAGAGGACACTGGACTATTGAGACGCAGCCTGGTGTGGAGGAGAGGACACTGGACTATTGAGACGCAGCCTGGTGTGGAGGAGAGGAGCCCCTCAGGCTTAGCTTGAGGAGAGGTAACAGGGAGAGAACACTAGCTTCAGGACTAACATACTGCTCTCTCCAGCTCCTTGTAGCTGGGCAGTTGGGTTAAGCAACCTCTTTAAGCTAGTGGCACTATTTTTATGTTTGGAAAAATAACGTTCCCAAAGTAAACGGCCTATTTCTCATGACCAGATGCTAGAATTTGCATATAATTGACAGATTAGGATAGAAAACACTAAAGTTTCCAAAACTGTCAAAATATTGTCTGTGGGTATAACAGAACTGATATTGCAGGCGAAAGCCTGAGGATAATCCAATCAGGAAGAGCCTCTTATTTTGTGTTATTCTGTGTTCCTATGCGTGCCTGTCCTCCATTTAAAGGGATATCAACCAGATTCCTTTTTCTGTGGCTTCCCTAAGGTGTCAACAGTCTTTAGACATAGTTTCAGGCTTTCATTTTGAAAAATGAGCGTGAAGGATCACATTGCGTAAGTGGAGAGGTGGGGGCTCTCAGAGTGAGTTGGTGCACAATTGAGTAAACCGGCCATTGTTCCTCCCGCTGTTATGGAAAAAAGCTACACACTCGGTTGATATATTATCAAATATATATTTTAAAAACTACCTGAGGAATGATTATAAAAAATGTTTGACATGTTTCTGTGGACATTATGAAGACTATTTGGAATTTCCGTCTGCGTTGTCGTGACCGCTCTTTCCTGTGGATTTCTGAATATAACGCCACAAACAAATGTCAGTATTTTGGGTATAAAAATAATCTTTATGGAACAAAAGGAACAATTGCTGTGTAACTGGGAGTCTCGTGAGTGAAAACATCCGAAGATCATCAAAGGTAAACGGTTAATTTGATTGCTTTTCTGATTTTCGTGCCCAAGCTTCATGATGCTAAGTGTACATAATCCTATGCTAGGCTATCGATAAACTTACACAAACGCTTGGATTGCTTTCGCTGTAAAGCATAATTTCAAAATCTGAGACGACAGGGTGATTTACAAAAGGCTAAGCTGTGTTTCAAAATATTGCACTTGTGATTTCATGAATATGAATATTTTCTAGTAATATTATTTGACTGTTGCGCTATGCTATTCAGCGGTTGCAGACGGAGATGATCCCGCTACAGGGATTGGTAGCGGCAAGAAGTTTTCAGCATGAGCACGGCACCCTGGTGAATTTATTAAGGCTTTCTACGAAGCTTTTCCCTAACCAACCACACCGCTATCGACTGACAGACATGATCTGCATCTGAAACGGCACCCTATTCCCTATATATAGTGCCCTAAAACAAAGTAGTGAAAAGGGTGCCATTTCAGAGTCCTCCACTGACAGGTACAGACACACATCGGTACAGACACGCACACTGGTAGAGACACGCACACTGGTACAGACACGCACACTGGTACAGACACGCACACTGGTACAGACACGCACACTGGTACAGACACACACAGGTACAGACACACACACTGGTACAGACACACACAGGTACAGACACACACAGGTACAGACACACACACAGACGTGGTGAGCAGCAGAGAGCACCCTGGTCTTACCTTCTGGAGATTCCTCCTGGACGTATGTTCCTGTCAGGTACCTGTGAACCAGCGCAGACTTCCCACTGGCCAGGTTACCCACAATGCCCTGGGGGAGGAAGAAGAACAGGGAAGTGAGGCTGTTTCCTGGTTTTGCATGTCTTCTACTTTGGCTTGTAATAATCAGAATGGTTGTGCTGCAGTGGATAAAGCTGAGAAGATCTTCAGAGGAAGACTGCCTCAGATGCCTACATGAATATAGAGAATATGGAATATAGAGGAAGACTGCCTCAGATGCCTACATGAATATAGAGAATATGGAATATAGAGGAAGACTGCCTCAGATGCCTACATGAATATAGAGAATATGGAATATAGAGGAAGGCAATTCTATTCTGTTTCAAGTTTTGACCTCATTCCTGGTCTGTGTACATGTACGTCCAGGAGAAGACTCACTGGAGCGTTTGTATCCAATTTCAGACTCACCACTTTGAGTTCTGGTACCGATCGGCTCAGGGTCCACTCCTGGCTGTTCACAAAGGCGTCTGCAACAAAGAAAGAGAAGCCTGTCAATCAACGGCACACACACAATACCCAGATAACATCAGAGGTCTGACAAGCTGTAATACATGTCCTCCAGACGTCACGGCAACAAGGGTTCCAATCTGTTCCTGCTCAGTAGTCACCCACTAACAGGGAGGAAAGAGACAGACAAACGAGAAGAAAGGGGGAGGATGAGGAGACGAGTAGGAGAGACTTCAGGGAGGATAGGAGCGTATCATGAAAGATGACAGCTGAGTGACAGCTAGGATAGCTGCATCCTCTCAGAGATACTTCCTGTCTGGTCTGAATGGATGTCTTCAGTAGAGCATATCAGCTGTACATACACACGGAACAGCAAGTCAACAAGACTGATGATACACTACACTGAACAACTACTATACTAGCTATACCACGAATCCTGAAGAATACTGCCCATAGTAGGTGTGTGTGGTATTGGCTGACGTGCTACTGGCTAGGTGTAATATCTCCCTGGCTGTGAGGCTACTGACTAGGTGTAATATCTCCCTGGCTGTGAGGATACTGGCTAGGTGTAATATCTCCCTGGCCGTGAGGCTACTGGCTAGGTGTAATATCTCCCTGGCCGTGAGGCTACTGGCTAGGTGTAATATCTCCCTGGCCGTGAGGCTACTGGCTAGGTGTAATATCTCCCTGGCCGTGAGGCTACTGGCTAGGTGTAATATCTCCCTGGCCGTGAGGCTACTGGCTAGGTGTAATATCTCCCTGGCCGTGAGGCTACTGGCTAGGTGTAATATCTCCCTGGCCGTGAGGCTACTGGCTAGGTGTAATATCTCCCTGGCCGTGAGGCTACTGGCTAGGTGTAATATCTCCCTGGCCGTGAGGCTACTGGCTAGGTGTAATATCTCCCTGGCCGTGAGGCTACTGGCTAGGTGTAATATCTCCCTGGCCGTGAGGCTACTGGCTAGGTGTAATATCTCCCTGGCCGTGAGGCTACTGGCTAGGTGTAATATCTCCCTGGCCGTGAGGCTACTGGCTAGGTGTAATATCTCCCTGGCCGTGAGGCTACTGGCTAGGTGTAATATCTCCCTGTCTGTGAGGCTACTGGCTAGGTGTAATATCTCCCTGGCTGTGAGGCTACTGGCTAGGTGTAATATCTCCCTGGCTATGAGGCTACTGGCTAGGTGTAATGTCTCCCTGGCTGTGAGGCTACTGGCTAGGCGTAATATCTCCCTGTCTGTGAGGCTACTGGCTAGGTGTAATATCTCCCTGGCTATGAGGCTACTGGCTAGGTGTAATATCTCCCTGGCTGTGAGGCTACTGGCTAGGTGTAATATCTCCCTGGCTGTGAGGCTACTGGCTAGGTGTAATATCTCCCTGGCTGTGAGGCTACTGGCTAGGTGTAATATCTCCCTGGCTGTGAGGCTACTGGCTAGGTGTAATATCTCCCTGGCTGTGAGGCTACTGGCTAGGTGTAATATCTCCCTGGCTGTGAGGCTACTGGCTAGGTGTAATATCTCCCTGGCTGTGAGGCCCATTAGCCTGACTGGGCCCAGGTCTTATTATCCATCAGAGGCCCAGCATGGCTGCCAAACAAAAGCAGCAGGCCCGCGGTGGAGCCGGTCACACTCTTAATGTTTAATATCACACCAGCTGCTCTGCGACTGGCTCTATTGGAGCCACTGAGCTCCATCTTGGCTCACTGTTGTGGCGCTGGCAGGGCCATTCTCTGGCAACACACGGTAATGCCAGAATAGATCTTTCAGGAGGAACCAGGCTAACCAAAGCCCCAATCAGAGGGGATGTGGGCGTGGCTTACACCCATAGAGGTGAGAGGGTTAGGGGTGGAGCTAGTCATTACATACAAGGCATTCTGATGCCAACTGTCCTTACGCCACACCCGTTTCCTTGTCTGTTATTAAGGCTAGTGGACTAACAGGAGATGTGGCCTCTACTCTGATTCGTTCTGTCGGTCCTGTGTACATTCCTCCACTTCACCCTCGGCTGTTTATGAGACAGAGATTAGACCTGGCAGGATGGATGGAAGGTTAAGTGAGGTCAGTGTGTGGGCCAGTTTATTTAACTGTAGGTTACAGCTGTGTGAGGAGGTTGAGTTGAGAGACTGTAATGTGAATGTGTTGTTTGGAATCTGTTGACTTGACTGTAATAATGGGTGGTGCATGTGTGAGTGACTGCTAAATGAGCGTGGGTGAAACAGTGTATTGTCGTCTATAATGCAGTGTGCTGTGTACAGTTTGTGTGTGTAGTAATGCGTGGGGGGAATAAACTGCCATCCCTCTGCCACTTCAATCACTCCCCTCATTTCCCAAGACCTCCTAGCCTCTCCTCCTCCTCCTCACTGGTTGTTACAGCAGATACTGTAGAACACTCAACACAGCACACACACCTAACTAGTAACGGTCACACACACACACACACACCTAACTAGTAACGGTCACACACACACACACACACACACACACCTAACTAGTAACAGTCTCACACACACACACACACACACACCTAACTAGTAACGGTCACACACACACACACCTAACTAGTAACGGTCACACACACACACACCTAACTAGTAACGGTCACACACACACACACACACCTAACTAGTAACGGTCACACACACACACACCTAACTAGTAACGGTCACACACACACACCTACTAGTAACGGTCACACACATACACCTAACTAGTAACGGTCACACACACACACACCTAACTAGTAACGGTCACACACACACCTAACTAGTAACGGTCACACACACACACCTAACTAGTAACAGTCACACACACAATTCACTGCTGGTTACTGGTGTGTGTGTGGTCAGTTTTATCAGGGCCATCCAGTCACTCACCACAGTGTTACCCTGGAGGGAGCTGACACATATAATATCAGGTCATTCTAGAAAAGGACTCTGTTCATGCTTGTTATAATCCCACACAACACAGTGCAGTTCTAATAGAAGGCCATTTAGCAGACACTATTATCCAGAGAGACTTGGTCCAGAGAGACTTGGTCCAAAGAGACTTGGTCCAAAGAGACTTGGTCCAAAGAGACTTGGTCCAAAGAGACTTGGTCCAAAGAGACTTGGTCCAGAGAGACTTGGTCCAGAGAGACTTGGTCCAGAGAGACTTGGTCCAAAGAGACTTGGTCCAAGAGACTTGGTCCAAAGAGAGAGAGACTTAGTCATGCATGCATACATTTTCACGTATGGGCTACACTACAGGCAGACACTACACTACACTACAGGCAGACACTACACTACGGGCAGACACGACACTACACTACACTACAGGCAGACACTACGCTACAGGCAGACACTACACTACAGGCAGACACTACAGACAGACACTACACTACACTACAGGCAGACACTACAGACAGACACTACACTACAGGCAGACACGACACTACAGGCAGACACGACACTACAGGCAGACACGACACTACAGGCAGACACGACACTACACTACAGGCAGACACTACAGACAGACACTACACTACAGGCAGACACGACACTACAGGCAGACACGACACTACATGCAGACACTACACTACAGGCAGACACTACACTACAGGCAGACACTACACTACACTACAGGCAGACAGTCACTACACTACAGGCAGACATGACACTACAGGCAGGCAGTCACTACAGACAGACACTACACTACACTACAGGCAGACACAACACTACAGGCAGGCAGTCACTACACTACAGGCAGACACGACACTACAGGCAGGCAGTCACTACAGACAGACACTACACTACAGGCAGACACGACACTACAGGCAGACACGACACTACACTACAGGCAGACACGACACTACACTACAGGCAGACACGACACTACACTACAGGCAGACACGACACTACACACGACACGACAGGCAGACACGACACGACAGGCAGACACGACAGGCAGACACGACACTACAGGCAGACACGACACTACAGGCAGACACGACACTACAGGCAGACACGACACTACAGGCAGACACGACACGACAGGCAGACACTACAGGCAGACACGACACGACAGGCAGACACTACAGGCAGACACGACACGACAGGCAGACACGACAGGCAGACACGACACGACAGGCAGACACGACACTACACTACAGGCAGACACGACATGACACTACAGGCAGACACGACATGACACTACAGGCAGACACGACATGACACTACAGGCAGACACGACAGGCAGACACGACACGACAGGCAGACACGACAGGCAGACACGACACGACAGGCAGACACTACAGGCAGACACGACACGACAGGCAGACACGACAGTTAGACACGACACGACACTACACTACAGGCAGACACGACACTACACTACAGGCAGACACGACACTACACTACAGACACGACACTACAGACACGACACTACACTACAGGCAGACACGACACTACACTACAGGCAGACACGACATGACACTACAGGCAGACACGACATACACTACAGGCAGACACGACACTGACACTACAGGCAGACACGACAGCAGACACGACACGACAGGCAGACACGACACAGGCAGACACGACACTACACTACAGGCAGACACGACACTACACTACACTACAGGCAGACACGACACGACACTACAGGCAGACACAACACTACAGGCAGACACTACACTAGTCACGACACTACAGGCAGACAGTCACTACACTACACTACAGGCAGACAGTCACTACACTACACTACAGGCAGACAGTCACTACACTACACTACAGGCAGACAGTCACTACAGTACAGGCAGACACTACACTAGTCACTACACTACAGGCAGACAGTCACTACAGTACAGGCAGACAGTCACTACACTTCACTACAGGCAGACAGTCACTACAGGCAGACAGTCACTACACTACACTACAGGCAGACAGTCACTACAGGCAGACAGTCACTACACTACACTACAGTGCTTCTACACCTGCATTGCTTGCTGTTTGGGGTTTTAGGCTGGGTTTCTGTACAGCACTTTGAGATATCAGCTGATGTACGAAGGGCTATATAAATAAATTTGATTTGACTACAGGCAGACAGTCACTACAGTACATTACAGGCAGACAGTCACTACAGTACACTAAAGGCAGACAGTCACTACACTACATGACAGGCAGACACTACAGTACAGGCAGACAGTCACTACACTAAAGACACCACACACTCTTTATTAATGCCTTGAGTACCAAACAGGTGATTATGGGAAGGCTGTGGACCATATTTTCCGACGTTATCCCAACCCATCGTATTCCACCACATCAGTCCAGTCTCCCGTGTCTGAGGACAGCAGGTGTCACGTCCTCTGACATGTTACAGCGTCTCAGACCTTGACCTCTGTGGCACCACTTCAGAAGATGTTCATGACTTGATTGTGGGCAAGAGACTAATCTACTGCATCAATTTAGTGGACCACAACATATTTCTGAAAGCATTTGATGGGTCCCAGAGTTGAGAAAACACTGGGATAGATAACACATGATGACAACAACCCCCCCCCCCATCCCCCTCCCTCCCCCCCATCCCCCTCCCTCCCCCATCATTTAAATAAGTCAGTGTCCCACTCCTAACCCCGCCTCTGTCTGATGGTCTATTGGGATTGGTCAGACAACAGCGGGACTGGAAAGAATCCAGTAAAAAGGGTTCCTATTGGCCGAATGGTACACAGGGGTGTATTGTTGCCCTGGTACCCCGATCTG
>NW_027258510.1:30000-70219 GCF_045791955.1 Oncorhynchus clarkii lewisi
GAGAGATGGAGAGGGAGGAAGAGATATGCAGGAGAGAGATGGAGGAAGAGATATGCAGGAGAGACAGATGGAGAGGGAGGAAGAGATATGCAGGAGAGACAGATGGAGAGGGAGGAAGAGATATGCAGGAGAGACAGATGGAGAGGGAGGAAGAGATATGCAGGAGAGACAGATGGAGAGGGAGGAAGAGATATGCAGGAGGGAGATGGAGGGAGCAGGAGAGACAGAGGAGGGAGGAAGAGATATGCAGGAGAGACAGATGGAGAGGGAGGAAGAGATATGCAGGAGAGAGATGGAGAGGGAGGAAGAGATATGCAGGAGGGAGATGGAGGGAGGAAGAGATATGCAGGAGGGAGATGGAGGGAGGAAGAGATATGCAGGAGGGACAGATGGAGAGGGAGGAAGAGATATGCAGGAGGGAGATGGAAGGAAGAGATATGCAGGAGGGAGATGGAGGGAGGAAGAGATATGCAGGAGGGAGATGGAGGGAGGAAGAGATATGCAGGAGGGAGATGGAGGGAGGAAGAGATATGCAGGAGAGAGATGGAGGAAGAGGGGAAAATAGTGATTAGAGAAGTAGAAAGATGGGGGTAAGGAGGAAGAGAGATGCTCATGGCCCAGTGGTCTGTCTCCCAGAGAGATACACAGACTTTTTGTATTTATTAGGAAACCCCATGCTGCCAAGGCAGCAGCTACTCTTCCCTCCTTCTCTCTACCTGCCTCCCTCGCTCTGCGCAATATAGAGCTGAAGGAGCGAGAGAGAAGAAAGTCATTTTTCTTTCTCAGGCCTCTTCACATGTTCAGTGTGTGAGTCAGTAAAGCGGTGGAGAGAGCAGAACAGACCACTTAAAAAAAATATTTAATTAACTAGGCAAGTCAGTTAAGAACAGATTCTTATTTATAATGACGGCCTAGGAACAGTGTAACCCACTGTCATTCTAAATGAGAACTTACAGGGGCAGAACAACAGATTTTTACCTTGTCAGCTCGGGGATTTGATCTGGCAACCTTTCGGTTACTAGTCCAACGCTCTAACCACGAGGCTGCCTGACAGATAAAAATTGAATACGCCATCCTGGTAGCAGATACCTAAAGGAAACAGGCTGTAAAAGGTCAAGGTTGAATGGAGCTGAAGGGTGGGACTAATAACAAGATAACTAATGTAAAATATACGGGTGTGTAAAATGTATATCGGTTCAGAACGTTTGTGAAATAGTACAGTTACAAATATATGGCAAACAGAAATCAAACTGGATGGACATCAGAAATAGAGGACAGGACTAAAGACAAACACAATAGAACTATTGTAAAATACTGTCTGTTAAATGTATATAGTATATATAAGCTGGAAGTAGAAGCCTAAGTGTTGTTGTTCATTAGTTACTCCGATTAGGGTTAATGGTGAATAATAGGTATATTCTAAAACTGTGTGTGTGTGTGTGTGTGTGTGTGTGTGTGTGTGTGTGTGTGTGTGTGTGTGTGTGTGTGTGTGTACGAACGAACACACGTTCAAAAGTTGAGTCACTTATAAATGTCTTTGTTTTTGAAAGAAAAGCACATTTTTTTATCCATTAAAATAACATCAAATTGATCAGAAATACAGTGTAGACATTGTAAACGGCTGATTTTTAATGGAATATCTACATAGGCGTACAGAGGCCCATTATCAGCAACCATCACTTCCGTGTTCCAATGGCACGTTGTGTTAGCGAATCCAAGTTTATCATTTTAAAGGCTAATTGATCATTAATTTCAGAAGGGTATTTATTCTATGTTAGCACAGCAGAAAACTGTTGTCCTGATTAAAGAAGCAATAAAACTAACCTTCTTTAGACTAGTTGAGTATCTGGAGCATCAGCATTTGTGGGTTCGATTACAGGCTCAAAATGGCCAGAAACAAAGAACTTTCTTCTGATTCTTGTTCTGAGAAATTAAGGCTCTTCTTCCTTCCTTGTTCTGGGATTGATTTTCGCTTCTCGCACCAAAGCAAGTTAATCTCTAGGAGACAGAGCGCGTCTCCTTCCTGAGCGGTATGGTATGGTCTTAGAGGTCGACCGATTATGATTTTCAAAGCCGATACCGATTAATCAGCCAATTTTTTTATATTTTTATTTGTAATAATGACAATTACAACAATACTGAATTAACACTTATTTTAACTTAATATAAAACGTCAATAAAATCAATTTAGCCTCAAATAAATAATGAAACATGTTCAATTTGGTTTAAATAACAAAGTGTTGGAGAAGAAAGTAATATGTGCCAATATGCAATATGTGCCATGTAAAAATGTGTGCCATTTCAAAATATGTGCCATGTAAAAATGTGTGCCATTTCAAAATATGTGCCATGTAAGAAAGCTAACGTTTAAGTTCCTTGCTCAAAACATGAGAACATATGAAAGTTGGTGGTTCCTTTTAACATGAGACTTCAATATTCCAAGGTAAGAGGTTTTAGGTTGTAGTTAATATAGTATTTATAGGACTATTTCTCTCTATATCATTTGTATTTGATATACCTTCGACTATTGGATGTTCTTATAGGCACTATAGTATTGCCAGTGTAACAGTATAGCTTCCGTCCCTCTCCTCGCCCCTACCTGGGCGCGAACCAGGACCACCGACAACAGCCACACTCGTAGCAGCATTACCCATCTCTCCACAAAAGCAGCGCAAGGGGCGCAAGGGGAATAACTACTCCAAATCTAAAAGCACGTGACGTTTGAAACAGTATTAGCGCACACCCAGCTAACTAGCTAGCCATTTCACATTGGGCTGATAGGCTTGAAGTCATAAACAGCGCTGTGCTTGCGAAGAGCTGCTGGCAAAACGCACGAAAGTGCTATTTGAATGAATGATTACGGGCCTGCTGCTGCTCAGTCAGACTGCTCTATCAAATCAGACCTAATTATAACATAACACACAGAAACACAAACCTTTGGTCATTAATATGATCGAATCCGGAAACTATCATTTCGAAAACAAAACGTTTATTATTTCAGTGAAATATGGAACCGTTCTGTATTTTATCTAACGGGTGGCATCCCTAAGTCTAAATATTCTTGTTACATTGCACAACCTTCAATGTATGTCATAATTACGTAAAATTCTGGCAAATTAGTTCGCAATGAGCCAGGCAGCCCAAACTGTTACATATACCCTGACTCTGCGTGCAAGGAACACAAGAGAAATGACACAATTTCACCTGGTTAATATTGCCTGCTAAACTGGATTAGTAGTTATAACTAGTGATTATGATTGATTGTTTTTTATAAGATAAGTTTAATGCTAGCTAGCAATTTACCTTGGCTTCTCCTGCATTCACGTAACAGGCAGGCTACTCGTGGAGTGCAATGGTTAGAGCTTTGGACTAGTTAACTGTGCGGTTGCAAGATTGAAACCCCTGAGCTGACAAGGTGAAAATCTGTCGTTCTGCCCCTGAACAAGGCAGTTAACCCACTGTTCCTAGGCCATTGCAAATAAGAATGTGTTCTTAACTGACTTGCCTAGTTAAATAAAGGTATAAAAAATATATATATAAATATATATATATTTTTATAATCGGAAATCGACGCCCAAAAATACAGATTTCCGATGGTTATGAAACCTAATTAATCGGCCATTCCGATTAATCGGTCGACCTCTAGTATGGTCCCATGGTGTTTACACTCAAGTACTATTGTTTGTATAGATGAACGTCGTACCTTCAGGCATTTGGAGATTGCTCCCTTGGCTGAACCACAGACTTGTGGAGGTCTACATTTCTATTTATGAGGTCTTGGCTGATTTCTTTTGATTTTCCCATGATATCAAGCAAGAGGCACTGAGTTTGATGGTAGACCTTGAAATACATCCACAGGTACACCTCCAATTGACTCAAATGATGTCAATTAGTCTATCAGAAACTTCTAAAGCCATGACATAATTTTCTGGAATTTTCCAAGCTTTTGAAAGGCACAGTCAACTTAGTGTATGTAAACTTCTGACTTCAACTGTATGTATGTACAGTTGAAGTCAGAAGTTTACATACACTTAGGTTGAAGTCATTAAAACTCGTTTTTTAATCACTCCACAAATTTCTTGTTAACGAACTATTCTTTTGGCAAGTCGGTTACGACATCTACTTTGTGCATGACAAGTAATTTTTCCAACAATTGTTTACAGACAGATTATTTCACTTATAATTCACTGTACACAATTCCAGTGGGTCAGAAGTTTACATACACTAAGTTGAAGCAACATCTTAAGACATCAGTCAGGAAGTTTAAACTTGGTCGCAAATGGGTCTTCCACATGGACAATGACCCCAAGCATGCTTCCAAAGTTGTGGCAAAATGGCTTAAGGACAACAAAGTCAAGGTATTGGAGTGGCCATCACAAAGCCCTGACCTCGATCCTAAAGATTTTTTGGGGGCAGAACTGAAAAAGTATGTGCGAGCAAGGAGGCCTACAAACTTGACTCAGTTACACCAGCTCTGTCAGGAGGAAGGGCCAACATTCACCCAACTTATTGTGGGAAGCTTGTGGAAGGCTACCCAAAATGTTTCACCCAAGTTAAACAATTTAAAGGCAACGCTACCAAATACTAATTGAGTGTATGTAAACTTCTAACCCACTGGGAATGTGATGAAAGAAATAAACGCTGAAATAAATCACTCTCTCTACTATTATTCTGACATTTCACATTCTTAAAATAAATTGCTCATCCAAACTGATCTAACAGGGAATTTGTAGTAGGATTAAATGTCAGGAATTGTGAAAACCGAGTTTAAATGTATTTGGCTAAGGTGTATGTAAACTTCCGACTTCAACTGTATGTATGTATGTACGTCTGTCTATCCCAAAAACATATGGAGGATTGGAAATGATGCAGACAATTACATTGATGGAAGCAACAATCTGCAATATTAAAGCTGATCCACCCCCTAAAAAATAAAAGGTCAAGGGTCATTGGTCTGCCATCCTACATAGAACCTGAAACATTGACTACCTGAAAACGCCCCAATTTACACACCCAGCTGCTCTTTGTGGAATTCCAATGTAAACACAAGCACAGTATAGATACACACACACAAGATTGCAAAACTCTGCCTAGATGCTGTCTGTCGGTAAAGAACTAACTTCTTGTATTGCTCATAACAGTTAGGGAGTTAAGTTCCAAAGCATCCATCCATGTTTGTTGAAACGTCTGTTTTATGGACTGGATCAGTTGTACCTCGGCCAAAGACATGTTTACAACTGGCTACGCACACACTGTTTCTATCATTTCCTCTTCTTCAGCCAGGTCAATGAGAAACACAGCCAGAGGACCTCAACGTGAGGTGAAGTCTCATCTTCAGCCAGGTCAATGAGAAACACAGCCAGAGGACCTCAACGTGAGGTGAAGTCTCATCTTCAGCCAGGTCAAGGAGAAACACAGTCAGAGGACCTCAACGTGAGGTGAAGTCTCATCTTCAGCCAGGTCAATGAGAAACACAGTCAGAGGACCTCAACGTGAGGTGAAGTCTCATCTTCAGCCAGGTCAATGAGAAACACAGTCAGAGGACCTCAACGTGAGGTGAAGTCTCATCTTCAGCCAGGTCAAGGAGAAACACAGCCAGAGGACCTCAACGTGAGGTGAAGTCTCTTCTTCAGCCAGGTCAATGAGAAACACAGCCAGAGGACCTCAACGTGAGGTGAAGTCTCATCTTCAGCCAGGTCAATGAGAAACACAGCCAGAGGACCTCAACGTGAGGTGAAGTCTCTTCTTCAGCCAGGTCAATGAGAAACACAGCCAGAGG
Source organism: Oncorhynchus clarkii lewisi (assembly GCF_045791955.1). Taxonomy (NCBI): domain Eukaryota; kingdom Metazoa; phylum Chordata; class Actinopteri; order Salmoniformes; family Salmonidae; genus Oncorhynchus; species Oncorhynchus clarkii. The sequence continues at coordinate 35,780 of NW_027258510.1, forward strand.
ACCTCAACGTGAGGTGAAGTCTCATCTTCAGCCAGGTCAATGAGAAACACAGCCAGAGGACCTCAACGTGAGGTGAAGTCAGAGAGAGCAGGGAGAGAGTTGACAGTCTATGTCCTCCTCCTCTCCCATATGGTTGTTGGTCAGCCATTACTGTCCACGTGGGTTGTGGTGGATACTATCGGTCTATGGTGCTGTTCTGTTTAACCTCAGCTTTACCTTACTACTAGAGATACTATGTCTGTTTAACCTCAGCTTTACCTTACTACCAGAGATACTATGTCTGTTTAACCTCAGCTTTACCTTACTCCCAGAGATACTATGTCTGTTTAACCTCAGCTTTACCAGCTTTACCTTACTCCCAGAGATACTATGTCTGTTTAACCTCAGCTTTACCTTACTACTAGAGATATTATGTCTGTTTAACCTCAGCTTTACCAGCTTTACCTTACTCCCAGAGATACTATGTCTGTTTAACCTCAGCTTTACCTTACTACTAGAGATACTATGTCTGTTTAACCTCAGCTTTACCTTACTACTAGTGATGCTATGTCTGTTTAACCTCAGCTTTACCTTACTACCAGAGATACTATGTCTGTTTAACCTCAGCTTTACCAGCTTTACCTTACTACCAGAGATACTATATATGTTTAACCTCAGCTTTACCTTACTACCAGAGATACTGTCAGTTTAACCTCAGCTTTACCTTACTACCAGAGATACTATATATGTTTAACCTCAGCTTTACCTTACTACCAGAGATACTGTCAGTTTAACCTCAGCTTTACCTTACTACCAGAGATACTATGTCGGTTTAGCCTCAGCTTTACCTTACTACCAGAGATACTGTCAGTTTAACCTCAGCTTTACCTTACTACCAGAGATACTGTCTGTTTAAACAGACAGAGAAAGAATAAGTAAGAGAGAAAAAAGAAAGTGCAAGACAGAAACAGTTAGAGAGCAAGAGCAGGAGAAGCCCATAAGAGACTATTCCAACACAGAGAGTAGCAGAGGGATTGATCAGGCCACTGCTCTATTACCTGGCTCAGATTGAGCCTGCAGTATGATGGGAATTACAGAACCACTAAACACTGTCCGACCGCATGACCCAGCCAGCCACCCACACAGAGGAAAGGTGAGCACAGCTGGGCCAGACTGGGTTGGACTGGAGTGGGTAAGCATAGACTGGACTAGCCTGGACTGGGTTGGACTGGAGTGGGTAAGCCTAGACTGGACGGGGCTAGCCTGGGCTGGGTTGGACTGGAGTGGAGTAGGCCAAGACTGGATGGGGCAAGCCTGGACTGGAGTGGAGTAGGCCTAGACTGGACGGGGTTAGCCTGGGCTGGGTTGGACTGGGCTGGCTAGCCTGGGCTGAGTTAGCCTGGGCTGGGTCGGACTGTAGTGAGTAAAGCCTACAGTTTGTCCAAGGCCCAGTGTTTTGATTAAGAGACAACAGCAGAATGACAAACAGCGTGGCGCTAGCTTAATGTTTGCCTTCCCTGGTGGCAAGGAGGGAGAGAGGGGCTGAGAGAGGTGAAATACCAGTGTGCCATCACAGCAGCAAGATTTGTGACCTGTTGCCAGAAGAAAAGGGCAACCAGTGAAGAACAAACACCATTGTAAATACAACCTATATTTATGTTTATTCCAATTTTTTACTTTAACTATTTGCACATCATTACAACATTGTGTATAGACATAATGACATTTTAAATGTCTATTTCTAACTTTTGTGAGTGTAATGTTTACTGTTCATTTCTGATTGTTTATTTCACTTTTGTTTATTATCCATTACAGTTGCTTTGGCAACATAAACATATGTTTCCCATGCCGATGAAGACCTTTGAATGGAATTGAAAAAATTGAGAGAGAAAAAGAGAGGGATGAGGGAGGGAGGGAGGGAGGGAGGGAGGGAGGGAGGGAGGGAGGGAGGGAGGGAGGGAGGGATGAAAACTGTCTCAGATAAACATAGCCTTCAAACAGAACAGAACACTGAGAGACTAGATTGTCTTGGCTTTGTTAGCCTGGAAATCTGTGCAAAGGTCCCCTCAGATAAAAAGTAGTGTACCCATGAAACTATCCAACAGCCTGAAGCCCACAGAAACAGACAGTGCTTTCATGATGGGGTCACTGAGCCTAGAGACCAACAGAACCAAACTACTACAAAGCGGTAGCCTAAATATATGCCTATTTACGACATAGATCTATTCAGGACTTTTCTAAATTATCCCCTTGTTAAAGCTACTGGACTGGTGAAACAGAACAATAGCAAAATATCGCCACACTGACAAAGGTAGTGGAATAACACATGAAGAGAACGATGACAGGAATGGCAGAGGAGAGAGAGAGAGAGAGAGAGAGAGAGAGAGAGAGAGAGCGGAAAACCTTGGCAGCCCTCCAATCCAAGCTAGCTGACTGACAAAGCCACACTTGCGGGTGGCCGCTCTATCTCTCACAAACAGCGACTGCGGTTGTGAAAACGCAACACGCTGGCGCTAAACAATGGTGGGCAGAGCCCTGGAGTGTGTCACACACACACACAGTGTGCCATGGCTGGCTAACGCAGGGAAAAGCATGAGGGCAGGCAGGCGGCTGTAGGGTGCCCACTTGTACTTGCCCGTGCCAACCACAGCGGTGACCAGACCACATTGTGCGCTCATTTGACCTTGAGGCCCTGGTTCTAGAGCATTAGAATGGATCCTTAAAGGACGAGCCCTATGCTAGGAATATGTTATAGTCTAAATAACACTAGGCCTGGTAATTATTGACAACAGAACAGGTTCTTGCTCAACACGTGTGTGTTACTAAGTAACTCAAACAAGGTGGAGGTATTTTACTGACAAGGTGCCAGCATGGTGACGGCGTCACTGCAAAGCTAAACAACATCCCTCCTTTGTCTGAATGACAACAGAGAAGAATCCTCAGAGATGTCGACAAGCATTCTGAAACTAGAATGTGACTGAACAGAATTCTGTTGTAAACTATTTCTACATCAGGCAGGTAAAGAATGTCTTTCAAGTCCAGGTTCCCATTAGACTAGAACGGGGTTAGACCATTAGACTAGACCAGGGTTAGACCATTAGACTAGACCAGGGTTAGACCATTAGACTAGACCAGGGTTAGACCATTAGACTAGACCAGGGTTAGACCATTAGACTAGACCAGGGTTAGACCATTAGGCTAGACCAGGGTTAGACCATTAGGCTAGACCATTAGGCTAGACCAGGGTTAGACCATTAGGCTAGACCAGGGTTAGACCATTAGGCTTAGACCATTAGACTAGACCAGGGTTAGACCATTAGACTAGACCAGGGTTAGACCATTAGGCTAGAACAGGGTTAGACCATTAGACTAGACCAGGGTTAGACCATTAGACTAGACCAGGGTTAGACCATTAGACTAGACCAGGGTTAGAGCACGCACACACCTCTCTTTTCTGACAGACTTCTCTCTTTTAAGACACACACACACACTGTCTATCATGAGGTGTTTTGTCTGTTTCCTCCCAGTTTGAATCCCACCTGTCCTAACAGGCTTTAACCCCATCATGCTGCGTGGGCACTAGAACACACACCCTCCCTGGGTGCCGCTGAGGGCCCCCGTCTGAAGAGCTCTTTACACAGTGAGCCACACACAGGGGCCAAATGGACTAATGATACTATTGTCTTAGTCAGCAGCAAACCCACAGGCCCTACACACGCACAGGCTCTACACACGCACAGACACATGCCCTACACACGCACACACACAGGCCCTACACACGCACACAGGCCCTACACACACACGCACACAGGCCCTACACACACACGCACACAGGCCCTACACACACACGCACACAGGTCCTACACACACAGGCCCTACACGCACACAGGCCCTACACGCACACAGGCCCTACACACACACGCACGCACACACACACACAGAGAAAACAAACAGGGTGGAGGTGACACACATGGTGGGTGGAGCCCAACTAACCGTTCATCCCCTGAGGGTATTGGAGACAGGCAGCGTAGTGTGTGTATGTATGTGTGTGTGTGTGTGTGTGTGTGTGTGTGTGTGTGTGCGTGTGCGTGTGTGTCACTAATCGGACTTCATGCGAGACAAAGGGTGACAAATCAGCCAAGCATTCTCACATTGGCCGTCTATGACCGGTGGGGCCGTAGCCGTCTATATGACCGGTAGGGCCGTAGCCGTCTATGACCGGTAGGGCCGTAGCCGTCTATAACCGGTAGGGCCGTAGCCGTCTATAACCGGTAGGGCCGTAGCCGTCTATAACCGGTGGGGCCGTAGCCGTCTATGACCGGTAGGGCCGTAGCCGTCTATAACCGGTAGGGCCGTAGCCGTCTATGACCGGTGGGGCCGTAGCCGTCTATGACCGGTGGGGCCGTAGCCGTCTATAACCGGTAGGGCCGTAGCCGTCTATGACCGGTAGGGCCGTAGCAGCCTATGACCGGTAGGGCCGTAGCCGTCTATAACCGGTAGGGCCGTAGCCGTCTATAACCGGTAGGGCCGTAGCCGTCTATAACCGGTAGGGCCGTAGCCGTCTATAACCGGTAGGGCCGTAGCCGTCTATAACCGGTAGGGCCGTAGCCGTCTATAACCGGTAGGGCCGTAGCAGCCTATGACCGGTAGGGCCGTAGCCGTCTATATGACCGGTGGGGCCGTAGCAGCCTATGACCGGTAGGGCCGTAGCAGCCTATGACCGGTGGGGCCGTAGCAGCCTATAACCGGTAGGGCCGTAGCCGTCTATAACCGGTGGGGCCGTAGCAGCCTATGACCGGTGGGGCCGTAGCAGCCTATGACCGGTAGGGCCGTAGCCGTCTATAACCGGTAGGGCCGTAGCCGTCTATGACCGGTGGGGCCGTAGCGGTCTATAACCGGTAGGGCCGTAGCCGTCTATAACCGGTAGGGCCGTAGCCGTCTATAACCGGTAGGGCCGTAGCCGTCTATAACCGGTAGGGCCGTAGCCGTCTATAACCGGTAGGGCCGTAGCCGTCTATAACCGGTAGGGCCGTAGCCGTCTATAACCGGTAGGGCCGTAGCCGTCTATAACCGGTAGGGCCGTAGCCGCCTATAACCGGTAGGGCCGTAGCCGTCTATAACCGGTGGGGCCGTAGCAGCCTATGACCGGTAGGGCCGTAGCCGTCTATAACCGGTGGGGCCGTAGCAGCCTATGACCGGTAGGGCCGTAGCCGTCTATAACCGGTAGGGCCGTAGCCGTCTATAACCGGTAGGGCCGTAGCCGTCTATAACCGACACGCTGTGTGTGTTAGAGCTCTGCTACGCGTCCCAACGGGCCTTGGCATTATACACTGGGTTAGGGCCGGGTAGGGCCTGTTGTCTCATCAATAACTAGGGTACGGACAGGGATCTGGTACCACTAAAGAGATCAGTAACAGTTTGAAGCAGACATTTGCTCTGCAGTCCAGTACATTGCATGGTGGCAGAAGTGCTTAAATCTCGTCCAATAGAAGACCAGAACATTGTCAGAGGGAGAGTCCATGGGAGAGATTCTTTTACAGAAAATCATTCTGTTCCTTGAGTTTTGTCGGAGTTCAAAGCGACTAAAACTGCCCTCGGTCTCGTCATTGAACAGAACAGCAAGCAGAGGCGTTGCTATGGATACTCACACAAGCAGAGCCATTCAGGACACATGTAGCGTGAGTAGAGCAGGGAGCGAGGGACCGACAGAAGAGCAGCTAATGGATATTGATGGAGGAAGATCTTTCTGATTTAGGGTTCGGGCAGGAACGGGCCTTAAATTTGGCAAGAGAAATCGGGCCTTGGTAGGGTAGGACCTGAACGTTGGGGGCATGGGTAGAGTAGGGGAACGTTAGGGTAGGGCCTGAACGTTGGGGGCATGGGTAGGGCCTGAACGTTTGGGTAGGGTCTGAACGTTGGGGGCATGGGTAGGGCCTGAACGTTGGGGGCATGGGTAGGGTCTGAACGTTGGGGGCATGGGTAGGGCCTGAACGTTGGGGGCATGGGTAGGGCCTGAACGTTGGGGGCATGGGTAGGGTAGGACCTGAACGTTGGGGGCATGGGTAGGGTAGGGCCTGAACGTAGGGGGCATGGCTAGGGCCTGAACGTTGGGGGCCTGGGTAGGGTCTGAACGTTGGGGGCATGGGTAGGGCCTGAACGTTGGGGGCATGGGTAGAGTAGGGCCTGAACGTTGGGGGCATGGGTAGGGTAGGGCCTGAACGTTGGGGGCATGGGTAGGGTAGGGCCTGAACGTTGGGGGCCTGGGTAGGGTAGGGCCTGAACGTTGGGGGCTTGGGTAGGGTAGGGCCTGAACGTTGGGGGCATGGGTAGGGATGAACGTTAGGGGCCTGGGTAGGGCTTGGGCCTGAAATTCATGCCCGTGCAGAGCTCTAGTGTTACACAGGGTTACACACACAATGTACATAACTACATTTAGCCATAACATCTGAATAGTGTGAATATATATACACACACACACAACCCCCCTATTCTAGGCCTATTGACTGATTAACAGTACCTCCCAACAATAGTCACACAGCATCTTGGCAGATGAGAGATGTCAGCAGCACAGGGTGGTGGTGCAGGGTAGAGTAGGGCTTGCTGTGTGTACCGACTGTTGAGTGTCTTAAGTTCAGATGTCAGATACAGTAGAATCTCAGTGTTAGCTGATGTAGGTTGAGCAAACATCTAGCTGACCTGCTGTGTAAACTGAGGTAGACATGGATCTATTACTGCGTACAGTTGGTGCAACGTCACCACCCTATCCTCTCTGACACCCTACCTTTTCTGACACCAGTCTCTCGCTCTCTGACACCCTACCCTCTCCGACACCAGTCTCTCTCTGTCTCAGTGGAACACTCCTGGCTGTGAGCCACCTCCTCTGGGCTCAATGCTGTTCATTAGCCCTCTGCTGCAGCCTTCATCCCCCAGCCCTGCAGCCGGCAGCCAGCCCTATTGTACAGCGCACAATGGCAAGGCAAACAGAAGATTAGGCCTGCTTCAGGAGTCACAGACGGAAGAGGAGAGGGGGGGGGGGGGGTCGAGGGTCTACCCCAGCCTACTAGCTCGTTCAGTAGCTCTTGATTAACAGGAGAGGAGAGCTGTAAGTTCACACACAGACGCAGGAGAGGAAAGAGTCACAGGTCAGTGACCAGGCTCTCAAGGATCAGTAGAACACCTGGCAGTAGAAACCACAGTTCTGTTCTCTCTCTAAGACAGGACTAACCAATAGGAGGGAATGAGGGAGAGCAGAGAAGAAGCTTCTAGAAAGCAGCCAATGTCAGGATACTTTTTAATAAAGCCCACAGCCATCAATCAAAGCCATGAGTGCTGTCCTCCTCTCCTCTCTCCCATCTCCTCTGCCTGGCTGCTGGGGAAATGGCAGGAGCACCATCATTAGCTCATCTGTCAGTGTTACAGGGAAAACTGCTCACCCCCCATCTCCACTCCTGAATAGAACAGCCAGAAGGGGGAAGTTAGTGGGCCAGGAAGCAGGAAGCAGGAGACAGGATCCAAATGGAGCTGTGATGGTGGTGACACAAAGACACTGGGTTTTCATTGGCTAAGAAGCTCCAAAAGAGGCAGTTGTATTGTTCACTGACAAATCAGAAGATGGATAAGAATTTGATTCATGAATGGATAACGCTTGGTTTATTTAGGGCTTTTCCATTGATTAACTGGATTTGGATTCTCGTGCCCTTCCTTACACCACTTCCTGAATTGACTTCAAATGGATTTGACCCCCAAAACTTGGTCGTTTCAGAGACCAGCCACGTTTTCTGTTCCAGGGTCTCAGGTTTACTAAAGCACAGAGTGCTGGAAGGCAGTGGCCTGTGGCCTCAGCTGAACTGTGAGATGAAATGGAGCCCGGAGTTACACACACACACGTGCTTATGGCTGTCCAGCAATGTCAGGGCCCGATTGGCCCCCATGCCCATAAGTTTCAGGAGAAGGACAGAATTCACACACTCACATGGTCTGGCTGGCTCCGGAATGTTCTGGGCTATTCAAGAACACACTTCTGCTTTTCCAAAACAAGACAGCATTGAGGACATTGGGGAGACAGGCTGGTAGTCAGTCTGTCTAGACCACATATTCCCCTTGGCTACTTAGTCATTAGGCTAACATGATATACAATAACATGTACATTATCCACAGAGACATTAGGCTAACATGATATACAATAACATGTACATTATCCACAGAGACATTAGGCTAACATTATGATATACAATAACATGTACATTATCCACAGAGACATTAGGCTAACATGATATACAATAACATGTACATTATCCACAGAGACATTAGGCTAACATTATGATATACAATAACATGTACATTATCCACAGAGACATTAGGCTAACATGATATACAATAACATGTACATTATCCACCAGAGACATTAGGCTAACATTATGATATACATTATCCACCAGAGACATTAGGCTAACATTATGATATACAATAACATGTACATTATCCACAGAGACATTAGGCTAGCATTATGATATACAATAACATGTACATTATCCACCAGAGACATTAGGCTAACATGATAACATGTACATTATCCACAGAGACATTAGGCTAACATTATGATATACATTATCCACAGAGACATTAGGCTAGCATTATGATATACAATAACATGTACATTATCCACCAGAGACATTAGGCTAACATGATATACATTATCCACCAGAGTGATTAGGCTAACATTATGATATACATTATCCACCAGAGACATTAGGCTAACATTATGATATACAATAACATGTACATTATTCACCGGAGACATTAGGCTAACATTATGATATACAATAACATGTACATTATCCACAGAGACATTAGGCTAACATGATATACAATAACATGTACATTATCCACAGAGACATTAGGCTAACATGATATACAATAACATGTACATTATCCACAGAGACATTAGGCTAACATTATGATATACAATAACATGTACATTATCCACCAGAGACATTAGGCTAACATGACATACATATACAATAACATGTACATTATCCACCAGAGACATTAGGCTAACATGACATACATTATCCACCAGAGTGATTAGGCTAACATTATGATATACATTATCCACCAGAGTCATTAAGCTAACATTATGATATACATTATCCACCAGAGTCATTAGGCTAACACTATGATATACATTATCCACCAGAGTCATCAGGCTAACACTATGATATACATTATCATGTATATTATCCACTAGTCATTAGGCTAACATTATGATATACATTATCCACCAGTCATTAAGCTAACATTATGATATACATTATCATGTATATTATCCACCAGTCATTAGGCTAACATTATGATATACATTATCCACCAGTCATTAAGCAAACATTATGATATACATTATCATGTATATTATCCACCAGTCATTAAGCTAACATTATGATATACATTATCATGTATATTATCCACCAGTCATTAAGCTAACATTATGATATACATGATCATGTATATTATCCACTAGTCATTAGGCTAACATTATCCCAGTGTTTACCCTAGGATTTTTTTTCAGTAGCGGTGGCAAAGTTAGCATAGGGGGGTGGGTGTGGCCAACGGTGCAGTCTATGACCATAAATCTTGGAGGCATAGAAAAATCTTGGCCATAGAAAAAAATGCCAGGACATTTTGGGAATTTTAGATTCTACCTGACTGTCTAGCTACCCCTCAGTAACCAGCTACATCATTACCATCAGTGTCCTCCCTATAACTCCTCAGTAACCAGCTACATCATTACCATCAGTGTCCTCCCTATAACCCCTCAGTAACCAGATACATCAATACCATCAGTGTCCTCCCTATTACCCCTCAGTAACCAGCTACATCATTACCATCAGTGTCCTCCCCATAACCCCTCAGTAACCAGCTACATCATTACCATCAGTGTCCTCCCTATAACCCCTCAGTAACCAGCTACATCATTACCATCAGTGTCCTCCCCATAACCCCTCAGTAACCAGCGACATCCTTACCATCAGTGTCCTCCCTATAACCCCTCAGTAACCAGCTACATCATTACCATCAGTGTCCTCCCTATAACCCCTCAGTAACCAGCTACATCATTACCATCAGTGTCCTCCCCATAACCTCTCAGTAACCAGCTACATCATTACCATCAGTGTCCTCCCTATAACCCCTCAGTAACCAGGCTACATCATTACCATCAGTGTCCTCCCTATAACCCCTCAGTAACCAGCTACATCATTACCATCAGTGTCCTCCCTATAACCCCTCAGTAACCAGCTACATCAATACCATCAGTGTCCTCCCTATACCTCCTCAGTAACCAGCTACATCATTACCATCAGTGTCCTCCCTATAACCCCTCAGTAACCAGCTACATCATTACCATCAGTGTCCTCCCTATAACTCCTCAGTAACCAGCTACATCATTACCATCAGTGTCCTCCCTATAACCCCTCAGTAACCAGCTACATCATTACCATCAGTGTCCTCCCTATAACCCCTCAGTAACCAGCTACATCATTACCATCAGTGTCCTCCCTATAACCCCTCAGTAACCAGGCTACATCATTACCATCAGTGTCCTCCCTATAACCTCTCAGTAACCAGGCTACATCATTACCATCAGTGTCCTCCCTATAACCCCTCAGTAACCAGCTACATCATTAGCTCAGTAACCAGCTAGGCCTAAATCATAAGCTGCATCAGTGAGGATGCCCAAGTGCACTTCTCTGCCAGTAAGAACAGCCTTTTCTACCATACTTTATATCTGGTTTGGAGCAGCCTGGCGTTGCACAAGACCCAACAAGACAACACCACCACATGCAGTAAGCAGGGCTCCCTGAGGAGAGCAGAGAGCAGCAGCTGTCCTGGACCTGCCGTGGAAGATACCGGAGGTCAGAGAGACAATAGGCAAAGAGCCATGAAACTAGTCCGTGCCAATGTCTGTTATGCCCATCACGGTCACCGTGACGGGCACAGAGAGTCACAGAGAGCATCTGAAACGACTTACTGTACTGCCTAAGCTACTTGACACAGAGTCAGTCGTGCTGAGAGAGAGAGAGATGTTCAACTTTAAGCATGATATTGTGCATGTGTGTCTGCGTGCGCTTATACGCGACCAATGAAGACCATTTGTGCAAATGTAATCTATACACATGAAAGCATCCCTTCCAACTCCACTACTGAGCCCCATGTAGGTCATACTCTAAACCAGCGGGTTGAGATGGGAGACAGAGAAGGTTGAGATGTCTCCTTCTGCCAGAGACGGACAGAGAAGAGAGAGGCTCTTGTCTCAGTGGCTTTAGTGAACAGATGCAGACGGCTGTACGGGAAAGAAGAGGAGAGCCATCCATCCCCTCCTATCAGCTTTCCAGGCACTCGGAGCGTTCCAAATCGCTCCTGGCACACCCAGGCTGCCTCCTACGCTTCACTATCAGAGTTCCCACTGGAATATGGGACATGATAACAGCAGCTCCCCTTCCCCCCTCCCCAACCACACTTTCCACTCTCCTGATACCTCGATATGAGACAGAGAGGACTATCCAGAACCACAAAGCAACACAGACGAGTAGAGAAACAACACAGTGTTTTATCAGGATGTCTGGAGGAGTAGAGAAACAACACAGTGTTTTATCAGGATGTCTGGAGGAGTAGAGAAACAACACAGCGTTTTATCTGGATGTCTGGAGGAGTAGAGAAACAACACAGTGTTTTATCAGGATGTCTGGAGGAGTAGAGAAACAACACAGTGTTTTATCAGGATGTCTGGAGGAGTAGAGAAACAACACAGTGTTTTATCTGAATGTCTGGAGGAGTAGAGAAACAACACAGTGTTTTATCAGGATGTCTGGAGGAGTAGAGAAACAACACAGTGTTTTATCAAGATGTCTGGAGGAGTAGAGAAACAACACAGTGTTTTATCAGGATGTCTGGAGGAGTAGAGAAACAACACAGTGTGTTATCAGGATGTCTGGAGGAGTAGAGAAACAACACAGTGTTTTATCAGGATGTCTGGAGGAGTAGAGAAACAACACAGTGTTTGATCTGGATGTCACAGTGTTTTATCTGGATGTCTGGAGGAGTAGAGAAACAACACAGTGTTTTATCTGATGTCTGGAGGAGTAGAGAAACAACACAGTGTTTTATCAGGATGTCTGGAGGAGTAGAGAAACAACACAGCGTTTTATCAGGATGTCTGGAGGAGTAGAGAAACAACACAGTGTTTTAACAGGATGTCTGGAGGAGTAGAGAAACAACACAGTGTTTTAACAGGATGTCTGGAGGAGTAGAGAAACAACACAGTGTTTTATCAAGATGCCTGGAGGAGTAGAGAAACAACACAGTGTTTTATCAAGATGCCTGGAGGAGTAGAGAAACAACACAGTGTTTTATCAAGATGCCTGGAGGAGTAGAGAAACAACACAGTGTTTTATCAGGATGCCTGGAGGAGTAGAGAAACAACACAGTGTTTTATCAGGATGCCTGGAGGAGTAGAGAAACAACACAGTGTTTTATCAGGATGCCTGGAGGAGTAGAGAAACAACACAGTGTTTTATCAGGATGCCTGGAGGAGTAGAGAAACAACACAGTGTTTTATCAGGATGTCTGGAGGAGTAGAGAAACAACACAGTGTTTTATCAGGATGTCTGGAGGAGTAGAGAAACAACACAGTGTTTTATCAGGATGTCTGGAGGAGTAGAGAAACAACACAGTGTTTTATCAGGATGTCTGGAGGAGTAGAGAAACAACACAGTGTTTTATCAGGATGTCTGGAGGAGTAGAGAAACAACACAGTGTTTTATCTGGATCTGGAGGAGTATAGCAAATAGAGGATTGGCCTATTAACAGAGAATGCCTCCAATAATGTAGGTGGTATACAACCAATGCCACACACACACACCTCTGGAGAGTAGAAGGAAAAAAACACACATTGAAAACTCCATTTGGCTACAAGCTCCAGAGTGAGTAGGTAATGTTATGCAAAGTAGAAACTGAACACAGATCAGTTATCTCTGGCTCCAGTATGCCCTGTTCCAATCTAAACCAGGGTAGAGGGTTATAGCCATCCTCTACCACTGCTCCCTGTTCCAATCTAAACCAGGGTAGAGGGTTATAGCCATCCTCTACCACTGCTCCCTGTTCCAATCTAAACCAGGTGTCCTATAGAATACAGTACATAAACATACCATCCTCTCTCTCTGGAGAGGTGTGTCCTATAGAATACAGTACATAAACATACCATCCTCTCTCTCTCTCTGGAGAGGTGTGTCCTATAGAATACAGTACATAAACATACCATCCTCTCTCTCTCTGGAGAGGTGTGTTCTATAGAATACAGTACATAAACATACCATCCTCTCTCTCTCTGGAGAGGTGTGTCCTATAGAATACAGTACATAAACATACCATCCTGTCTCTCTCTGGAGAGGTGTGTCCTATAGAATACAGTACATAAACATACCATCCTCTCTCTCTGAAGAGGTGTGTTCTATAGAATACAGTACATAAACATACCATCCTCTCTCTCTGAAGAGGTGTGTTCTATAGAATACAGTACATAAACATACCACCCTCTCTCTCTCTCTGGAGAGGTGTGTTCTATAGAATACAGTACATAAACATACCATCCTCTCTCTCTCTGGAGAGGTGTGTCCTATAGAATACAGTACATAAACATACCATCCTGTCTCTCTCTGGAGAGGTGTGTTCTATAGAATACAGTACATAAACATACCATCCTCTCTCCCTCTGGAGAGCGTTGTGTCCTATAGAATACAGTACATAAACATAGCATCCTCTCTCTCTGGAGAGGTGTGTCCTATAGAATACAGTACATAAACATACCATCCTCTCTCTCTCTGGAGAGGTGTGTTCTATAGAATACAGTACATAAATAGATTCTCCCTATGCCCCTCCCTCCCCCCTGCTCAACAGACACCATCCTCTCTCTCTGGTCCCCCTGCTGATGAGCATCTGCCAATCCCGAGCATGCACTCTCTAGCGCTAATCTGCTGGAACACACACACACACACACTGACCTCAATATCAGCCTTTTAAATCAGTGAAGCGTGACACACACATTCATGAATGCTGATGCCAATACACACTTGGCAGTGGGCGCTGTTGCTTTGATCCCCATCCTAAAAAAAACGAATCATTATACTAGCTATTCTGATCCCCCTGTCTGTACACACACACACACACACACACACACACACACACACACACACACACACACACACACACACACACACACACACACACACACACACACACACACACACACACACACACACACACACACACACACACACACACACAAAGCTCACTTTCAGGTTTCCCAGCGTAGTGTGTAAACACAGGGGGTTAGTCTAGCGATTAGATGAGTCCATTTAATCAGTGGGTTAAGCCTGGTGGTCCTTCACAACCAGTGAGCCATAGCCGGCTAGAGCAGACAGATTTAGAACGTATTGCAACCTATAGGGGTCTTTCTCCTTCGCTGCAGCACTCCTGTGTGTGTGTGTGTGTGTGTGTGTGTGTGTGTGTGTGTGTTAGGGGAGACAATGAGCCTAGGGGACAGTGGAGGTGATGAAGGCTGAAACAACAGAGAGGATTATCACTATAGTTCACTAAATATTACTGTAACGTTAGAACTCTGAATGGTTCCCAATGGGACTGACCCAACTAGCTCTCAGGGGGGAAGAGGAAGAGAGAAGACAGGGGGGAAGAGAGAGGAGGAGAAGAGGAGAGAGGAGGAGAGAGGAGGAGAAGAGGAGAGGGGAGGAGAAGAGGAGAGGGGAGGAGGAGAAGAGAGGATGAGAAAGGAAGAGGAGAGAGAGGAGGAGGAGAGGAGAAGAGGAGAGGGGAGGAGGAGGAGGAGAGGGGAGAAGGAGAGAGGAGAAGAGGAGAGAGGGGAGGATAAGAGGAGAGAGGAGGAGAAGGAGAGATGAAGGAGAGAGGGGTCTCTGAAATGTGGATTAAGTTAACATTTCCACCCTACACACCAACATGTGGTCAGTTTTGAGTTATCAAATCTCAAATGGTTTAAGGTCAGCGTAATAGGATAGGATTTGGATAAGCTGATCCTAGAACTGTGCCAATGTGATCCTAACTTGTAACCGGAGCCTGAAATGCTGACAGTCTACTCTGTATTCAGAGAGTCAGTTGGAACAATGCAGCAGGGATGCTACACTCCCAACATCTGGACAAGGCTGTTGCAATAGAACCACAGCTATGGCAGCAAACAAGACCTTTCCACTGTCATTAGAGGACTTTGTTCTTCAGATGATCCAGCTGAATGCTGAAATGAAGGACAGGGTTCTCTAAAGTACTGTGTGTGTTGTACAGAGGGAAGGAGAGGGCTACTGATGTAAGGGCATTACTGGAGGGGGACGTGGTAACGCTGGGCTGTCTCTGACTGCTGGCTAGCACTCCTCTCCCTCCCTCTGCAGGGTTAGAGCCTGCTGGCTAGCTAGCACTCCTCCCTCCCTCTGCAGGGTTAGAGCCTGCTAGCTAGCTAGCACTCCTCCTTCTCTCTGCAGGGTTAGAGCCTGCTGGCTAGCTAGCACTCCTCCCCCTCTCTGCAGGGTTAGATTAGAGCCTGCTGGCTAGCTAGCACTCCTCCCTCCCTCTGCAGGGTTAGAGCCTGCTGGCTAGCACTACTCCCTCCCTCTGCAGGGTTAGAGCCTGCTGGCTAGCTAGCACTCCTCCCTCCCTCTGCAGGGTTAGAGCCTGCTGGCTAGCTAGCACTCCTCCCTCCCTCTGCAGGGTTAGAGCCTGCTGGCTAGCTAGCACTCCTCCCTCCCTCTGCAGGGTTAGAGCCTGCTGGCTAGCACTACTCCCTCCCTCTGCAGGGTTAGAGCCTGCTGGCTAGCTAGCACTCCTCCCTCCCTCTGCAGGGTTAGAGCCTGCTGGCTAGCTAGCACTCCTCCCTCCCTCTGCAGGGTTAGAGCCTGCTGGCTAGCTAGCACTCCTCCCTCTCTCTGCAGGGTTAGAGCCTGCTGGCTAGCTAGCACTCCTCCCTCCCTCTGCAGGGTTAGAGCCTGCTGGCTAGCTAGCACTCCTCCCCCTCTCTGCAGGGTTAGATTAGAGCCTGCTGGCTAGCTAGCACTCCTCCCTCTCTCTGCAGGGTTAGAGCCTGCTGGCTAGCTAGCACTCCTCCCTCTCTCTGCAGGATTAGAGCCTGCTGGCTAGCTAGCACTCCTCCCTCTCTCTGCAGGGTTAGAGCCTGCTGGCTAGCTAGCACTCATCTCTCTGCAGGATTAGAGCCTGCTGGCTAGCTAGCACTCCTCCTTCTCTCTGCAGGGTTAGAGCCTGCTGGCTAGCTAGCACTCCTCCTTCTCTCTGCAGGGTTAGAGCCTGCTGGCTAGCTAGCACTCCTCCTTCTCTCTGCAGGGTTAGAGCCTGCTGGCTAGCTAGCACTCCTCCCTTCCTCTGCAGGGTTAGAGCCTGCTGGCTAGCTAGCACTCCTCCCTCCCACTGCAGGGTTAGAGCCTGCTGGCTAGCTAGCACTCCTCCCTCCCTCTGCAGGGTTAGAGCCTGCTGGCTAGCTAGCACTCCTCCCTCCATCTGCAGGGTTAGAGCCTGCTGGCTAGCTAGCACTCCTCCCTCCCTCTGCAGGGTTAGAGCCTGCTGGCTAGCTAGCACTCCTCCCCCTCTCTGCAGGGTTAGATTAGAGCCTGCTGGCTAGCTAGCACTCCTCCCTCTCTCTGCAGGGTTAGAGCCTGCTGGCTAGCTAGCACTCCTCCTTCTCTCTGCAGGGTTAGAGCCTGCTGGCTAGCTAGCACTCCTCCCTCCCTCTGCAGGGTTAGAGCCTGCTGACTAGCTAGCACTCCTCCCTCCCTCTGCAGGGTTAGAGCCTGCTGGCTAGCTAGCACTCCTCCCTCTCTCTGCAGGGTTAGATTAGAGCCTGCTGGCTAGCTAGCACTCCTCCCTCTCTCTGCAGGGTTAGAGCCTGCTGGCTAGCTAGCACTCCTCCCTCTCTCTGCAGGATTAGAGCCTGCTGGCTAGCTAGCACTCCTCCCTCTCTCTGCAGGGTTAGAGCCTGCTGGCTAGCTAGCACTCCTCCCTCTCTCTGCAGGGTTAGAGCCTGCTGGCTAGCTAGCACTCCTCCCTCTCTCTGCAGGATTAGAGCCTGCTGGCTAGCTAGCACTCCTCCCTCTCTCTGCAGGGTTAGAGCCTGCTGGCTAGCTAGCACTCCTCCCTCTCTCTGCAGGGTTAGAGCCTACTGGCTAGCTAGCACTCATCTCTCTGCAGGATTAGAGCCTGCTGGCTAGCTAGCACTCCTCCCCCTCTCTGCAGGGTTAGATTAGAGCCTGCTGGCTAGCTAGCACTCCTCCCCCTCTCTGCAGGGTTAGGTTAGAGCCAGGCCTTTGCTGGAAGTCAGAAGGGAGAGCAACACACACAGACAATGTATATGCGCATGAACGCACACACACACACACACCACGTGACCCACACACACCACGTGACCAACACACACCACAGGAGGTTGGTGGCACATTAATTGTGGAGGAAGGGCTCCTCCCCTCAGCAGCCTCCACTGACACACACACGACCCGTGACAGACAGGACACACACACGACACGTGACACACAGCATCCCTCTCTCCAGGCCCCTGGCAACATGACTACAGAGAGGAGAGGGGGGAAAGGAGGAGAGGGGGGCAAGGAGGAGAGAGGAGAGAAGGAAAGAAGGAGAGAGGAGAGAGGGGGCAAGGAGGAGAGAGGAGAAAGGAGGAGAGAGGAGAGGGGGAAAAGGAGGAGAGAGGAGAGGGGGAAAAGGAGGAGAGAGGAGAGGGGGAAAAGGAGGAGAGAGGAGAGGGGGAAAAGGAGGAGAGAGGAGAAAGGAGGAGAGGAGAAAGGAGGAGAGAGGAGAAAGGAGGAGAGAGGAGAAAGGAGGAGAGAGTAGAGGGGGAAAAGGAAGAGAGGAGAGAGGGGGAAAGGGAGGAGAGAGGAGAGGGGGAAAGGGAGGAGAGAGGAGAGGGGGAAAGGGAGGAGAGAGGAGAGGGGGAAAGGGAGGAGAGAGGAGAGGGGGAAAGGGAGGAGAGAGGAGAGGGGGAAAGGGAGGAGAGAGGAGAGGGGGAAAGGAGGAGAGAGGAGAGGGGGAAAGGAGGAGAGAGGAGTGGGGGAAAGGAGGAGAGAGGAGTGGGGGAAACGAGGAGAGAGGAGTGGGGGAAACGAGGAGAGAGGAGTGGGGGAAAGGGAGGAGAGAGGAGTGGGGGAAAGGGAGGAGAGAAGAGTGGGGGAAAGGAGGAGAGAGGAGTGGGGGAAAGGGAGGAGAGAGGAGAGGGGGAAAGGAGGAGAGAGGAGTGGGGGAAAGGAGGAGAGGAGGAGAGAGGAGTGGGGGAAAGGAGGAGAGGAGTGGGGGAAAGGAGGAGAGAGGGAAAAGGAGGAGAGAGGAGAAGGGGAAAGGAGGAGAGAGGAGTGGGGGAAAGGAGGAGAGGAGGAGAGAGGAGTGGGGGAAAGGATGAGAGGAGACAGGGCAGTTGTACGCTGGCTGTGAAGGCTCGACCTCCCAACAATGCCTCCCCCTAACACACACACACCGCCCCATGCATGCTCTTTAACCCCATGATGAGATGACCCCTGTGAAGACGACCACAGGGCGACAGTGTCCAGCTAATAAGCACAGAGGGCTGTGTGTGTGTCCTACTCAAACAAACAACACAATACAAGGTCTAGGGCAAGACCACACACACACAACATTTGGCCAAGAGCAAGAGAACAAAGAATCCAAGGCCATCTAAAACCAGTCTCTCCTCTCCTGAATCAAGATCTGGAAAGGTGCTGTTAAGTCACAGAGAGGGCTGCCAGGTGTTACAGTAGGACTATGTTATGTTCCCTGGCTGTGTTGGTTCTACTAGCTGCTGCTGCTGCTGCTACACTGGCTGCTGCTGCTGCTACACTGGCTGCTGCTGCTGCTACACTGGCTGCTGCTGCTGCTACACTGGCTGCTGCTACACTGGCTGCTGCTGCTGCTACACTGGCTGCTGCTGCTACACTGGCTGCTGCTGCTAGCTGTACACTGCTGCTGCTGTGCTGCTGCTACACTGCTGCTGGCTGCTGCTGCTACACTGGCTGCTGCTGCTGCTACACTGGCTGCTGCTGCTGCTACACTGGCTGCTGCTGCTGCTACACTGGCTGCTGCTGCTACACTGGCTGCTGCTGCTAGCTGTGCTGCTGCTGCTAGCTGTGCTGCTGCTACACTGGCTGCTGCTACACTGGCTGCTGCTGCTACACTGGCTGCTGCTGCTACACTGGCTGCTGCTGCTACACTGGCTGCTGCTGCTGCTGCTACACTGGCTGCTGCTGCTGCTCCTGCTCTACTGGCTGCTGCTGCTACACTGGCTGCTGCTGCTGCTGCTACACTGGCTGCTGCTGCTGCTGCTGCTACACTGGCTGCTGTTGCTGCTGCTACACTGGCTGCTGTTGTTGTTGTTGCTACACTGGTTGTTGCTGCTACACTGGTTGTTGCTGCTACACTGGTTGCTGCTGCTACACTGGCTGTTGTTGCTGCTACACTGGTTGTTGTTGCTGCTACACTGGCTGTTGTTGTTGCTGCTACACTGGCTGCTGCTGCTGCTGCTACACTGGCTGCTGCTGCTACACTGGCTGCTGCTACACTGGCTGCTGCTACACTGGCTGCTGCTGCTGCTAAACTTGCTGCTGCTACACTGGCGGCTGCTGCTGCTACACTGGCTGCTGCTACACTGGCTGCTGCTACACTGGCTGCTGCTGCTGCTACACTGGCTGCTGCTGCTGCTACACTGGCTGCTGCTGCTGCTACACTGTCTGCTGCTGCTGCTACACTGGCTGCTGCTGCTGCTACACTGGCTGCTGCTGCTGCTACACTGGCTGCTGCTGCTGCTACACTGGCTGCTGCTGCTGCTACACTGGCTGCTGCTGCTGCTACACTGGCTGCTGCTGCTGCTACACTGGCTGCTGCTGCTGCTACACTGGCTGCTGCTGCTGCTACACTGGCTGCTGCTGCTGCTACACTGGCTGCTGCTGCTGCTACACTGGCTGCTACTACACTGGCAGCTGCTGCTACTACACTGGCAGCTGCTGCTCCCCCACTGTCACTGCTATGGTTAGTTATCTGTAGGAGCTGGTGATTTCTCCAGTCCTGACTCCATGTCTCTACACAGCCAGAACAGGCCACAGTGGACTCATTACTGCACAGAGACTCAGAGGGAGGAATAGAGAGAGACAGCAGATACAGAGAAACACACATGGGCATGGAGGAAGGAATAGAGAGAGAGACAGCAGATGCAGAGAAACAGACACGGGTATGCACGCACACACACGGTGTATGCTCTTTCTGGTCACAGCAACTTTTTAAATAAGAAAGAACAGAGTACAGAAGAGAAGTGAGGTCAAGGTGGAGAACATATACACTGACATCACAATAGAGACCTGGGCTGACTGACATCACAATAGAAACCTGGACTGACTTATACACTGACCTGGAATGACTGACATCACAATAGAGACCTGGACTGACTGACATCACAATAGAGACCTGGACTGACTTATACACTGACCTGGACTGACTGACATCACAACAGAGACCTGGACTGACTGACATCACAACAGAGACCTGGACTGACTGACATCACAACAGAGACCTGGACTGACTGACATCACAACAAAGACCTGGACTGACTGACATCACAACAAACACCTGGACTGACTGACATCACAACAAAGACCTGGACTGACTGACATCACAACAAAGACCTGGACTGACTGACATCACAACAAAGACCTGGACTGACTGACATCACAACAAAGACCTGGACTGACTGACATCACAACAAAGACCTGGACTGACTGACATCACAGTAAAGACCTGGACTGACAGACAGATGTCAGTCCTATGTAGACAATTAGAACTGTGCATAAAGATAATGGACTGTCCTGTTTAACTTTCATCTCTGATCATTTGTCAAATAGGGAGAGAGGAACACACAATACTGACATATATAGGCCTAGACTCAGGGATACCGTCAGTCTATCAGACACAGACACAATACTGACAAATATAGGCCTAGACTCAGGGATACAGTCAGTCTATCAGACACAGACACAATACTGACAAATATAGGCCTAGACTCAGGGATACAGTCAGTCTATCAGACACACACACAATACTGACAAATATAGGCCTAGACTCAGGGATACAGTCAGTCTATCAAACACAGACACAATACTGACAAATATAGGCCTAGACTCAGGGATACAGTCAGTCTATCAAACACAGACACAATACTGACAAATATAGGCCTAGACTCAGGGATACAGTCAGTCTATCAGACACAGACACAATACTGACAAATATAGGCCTAAGATTCTGGGATACAGTCAGTCTATCAAACACACACACCAACAGACAGACAGACACACACTAACAGACACACTTCCTCTGCTAAGGATAAACTTGGTCTTATTGTGTCTTCTAGGCATGCTGTCCTCCCAAGAACAAAAGAGAGCCAGACCAAACTAATGGAGAACCTCCCGGGGACAGAAGAGAGCCAGGCCAAACTACTGGAGAACCTCCCGGAGACCGAAGAGAGCCAGACCAAACTAATGGAGAACATCCCAGAGACAGACGAGAGCCAGACCAAACTAATGGAGAACCTCCCCGGAAAAGAAGAGAGCCAGACCAAACTAATGGAGAACCTCCCCGGAACAGAAGAGAGACAGACCAAACTAGTGGAGAACCTCCCCAGAACAGAAGAGAGCCAGACCAAACTAGTGGCGAACCTCCCCAGTACAGAAGAGAGCCAGACCAAACTAGTGGCGAACCTCCCCAGTACAGAAGAGAGCCAGACCAAACTAGTGGAGAACCTCCCCAGAACAGAAGAGAGCCAGACCAAACTAGTGGCGAACCTCCCCAGTACAGAAGAGAGCCAGACCAAACTAGTGGAGAACCACCCCAGTACAGAAGAGAGCCAGACCAAACTAGTGGCGAACCTCCCCAGTACAGAAGAGAGCCAGACCAAACTAGTGGCGAACCTCCCCAGTACAGAAGAGAGCCAGACCAAACTAGTGGAGAACCTCCCCAGAACAGAAGAGAGCCAGACCAAACTAGTGGCGAACCTCCCCAGTACAGAAGAGAGCCAGACCAAACTAGTGGAGAAAACAGCTGCAGGAATCCAGTAGAACCAACACTAATCAACATCAATCCCTCTTGGTCACAGTCCTAACTGGATATTACTCCTATTATACCCATTGTGGGAGTGGGTCTCAGATAACACCACTGTGTGTGTGTGTGTGTGTGTGTGTGTGTGTGTGTGTGTGTGTGTGTGTGTGTGTGTGTGTGTGTGTGTGTGTGAGAGAGAGAGAAGAGAAAGAGAGAAAAAGAAGAGGGTGCTCAGGAGAGAGAGAGATCAAAGGAGCTGTAACTACAAGACCTGCTTCATCTCAGCCAGTTAACAGGCACTGAGCTGCAAGTCAAATGAGCCCCTCTGATGTGTGTGTGTGTGTAACAAAATAGATGAGTGAGTAATGTGACCTAGTAACATATCAGAGTGAAGCTCAGAGTGACTGAGTAAATTACTGTTTATCTGCTCCTCTGTGAGAGTGAGTAGGAGAGAGAGGAACAACTCCTCTGTGAGAGTGAGTAGGAGAGAAGTACGACTCCTCTTTGAGAGTGAGTAGGAGAGAAGTACGACTCCTCTGTGAGAGTGAGTAGGAGAGAAGTACGACTCCTCTGTGAGAGTGAGTAGGAGAGAAGTACGACTCTCTGTGAGAGTGAGTAGGAGAGAGGAACGACTCCTCTTTGTGAGTGAGTAGGAGAGATGAACGACTCCTCTTTGAGAGTGAGTAGGAGAGAAGTACAACTCCTCTTTGAGAGTGAGTAGGAGAGAAGTACGACTCCTCTGTGAGAGTGAGTAGGAGAGAAGTACGACTCCTCTGTGAGAGTGAGTAGGAGAGAAGTACGACTCTCTGTGAGAGTGAGTAGGAGAGAGGAACGACTCCTCTTTGAGAGTGAGTAGGAGAGATGAACGACTCCTCTTTGAGAGTGAGTAGGAGAGAAGTACGACTCCTCTGTGAGAGTGAGTAGGAGAGAAGTACGATTCCTCTGTGAGAGTGAGTAGGAGAGAAGTACGACTCTCTGTGAGAGTGAGTAGGAGAGAGGAACGACTCCTCTTTGAGAGTGAGTAGGAGAGAAGTACGACTCTCTGTGAGAGTGAGTAAGAGAGATGAACGACTCCTCTTTGAGAGTGAGTAGGAGAGAGGAACGACTCCTCTTTGAGAGTGAGTAGGAGAGAAGTACGACTCTCTGTGAGAGTGAGTAGGAGAGATGAACGACTCCTCTTTGAGAGTGAGTAGGAGAGATGAACGACTCCTCTTTGAGAGTGAGTAGGAGAGAGGAACGACTCCTCTGGGTATATATTATTTTTTTAACACTCACCAGGCTGCCTTTTGACATGTCCTTCACATCACTTCTGCATGGCTGTGGATGTAGGTCATACACCTCTAACACACACATTCCCTCCCTCTATAACCTGCCTTCCATATACACCCACTCATACCTGACACCATTAACCAGTTAGAGTGAGGTGGGGCTGGGTGTTGGGTTAGGGTGTGGGTGGGGCCAGAGGGAGGTGGGGCTGAGTGTCGGGTGTGGGTGGGGCCAGAGGGAGGTGGGGCTGGGTTAGGGTGTGGATGGGGCCAGAGGGAGGTGGGGCTGAGTGTTGGGTTAGGGTGTGGGTGGGGCCAGAGGGAGGTGGGGCTGAGTGTCGGGTTAGGTTGTGGGTGGGGCTAGAGGGAGGTGGGGCTGGGAGTTGGGTTAGGGTGTGGGTGGGGCCAGAGGGAGGTGGGGCTGAGTGTCGGGTTAGGGTGGGGCCAGAGGGAGGTGGGGCTGGGAGTTGGGTTAGGGTGTGGATGGGGCCAGAGGGAGGTGGGGCTGGGTGTTGGGTTAGGGTGTGGATGGGGCCAGAGGGAGGTGGGGCTGAGTGTTGGGTTAGGGTGTGGGTGGGGCCAGAGGGAGGTGGGGCTGGGAGTTGGGCTAGGGTGCAGATGGGGCCAGAGGGAGGTGGGGCTGGGAGTTGGGTTAGGGTGCAGATGGGGCCAGAGGGAGGTGGGGCTGGGAGTTGGGTTAGGGTGTGGATGGGGCCAGTGGGAGGTGGGGTTAGGAGTTGGGTTAGGGTGTGGATGGGGCCAGAGGGAGGTGGGGCTGGGTGTTGGGTGTGGGTGGGGCCAGAGGGAGGTGGGGCTGGGTTGGGGTGTGGGTGGGGCCAGAGGGAGGTGGGGCTGGGAGTTGGGTTAGGGTGTGGGTAGGGCCAGAGGGAGGTGGGGCTGGGAGTTGGGTTAGGATGTGGGTGGGGCCAGAGGAGGTGGGGCTGGGAGTTGGGTTAGAGTGTGGGTGGGGCCAGAGGGAAGTGGGGCTGAGTGTTGGGTTAGGGTGTGGGTGGGGCCAGAGGGAGGTGGGGCTGGGTTAGGGTGTGGGTGGGGCCAGAGGGAGGTGGGGCTGGGAGTTGGGTTAAGGTGCGGGTGGGGCCAGAGGGAGATTTAATGGACTTTGATGACACCGTCCCTGATACGGCTAGGGGGGCATCCACATTGCCAGAATTCCTGAGACCCCCTTGAAGAGGGAACTGGCCAATAACAATACAGGGAGTCAAGAGCCTGATGTTTTTAGGGTTCTGCAGTCAGCCACCCAGCCAGCCAGTCAGGGAGGGCCTCTGGTCATACAGACACAGAGAGGGCCTCTGGTCATACAGACACAGAGAGGGCCTCTGGTCATACAGACACAGAGAGGGCCTCTGGTCATACAGACACAGAGAGGGCCTCTGGTCATACAGACACAGAGAGGGCCTCTGGTCATACAGACACAGAGAGGGCCTCTGGTCATACAGACACAGAGAGGGCCTCTGGTCATACAGACACAGAGAGGGCCTCTGGTCATACAGACACAGAGAGGGCCTCTGGTCATACAGACACAGAGAGGGCCTCTGGTCATACAGACACAGAGAGGGCCTCTGGTCATACAGACACAGAGAGGGCCTCTGGTCATACAGACACAGAGAGGGCCTCTGGTCATACAGACACAGGAAGACTAAAGTGAGTCGCCAGCTCTAAATGGAACAACACACTTCCTCTATCATATCACACTTTCCACAAGTGGAAGAGGATGCAGAGGTGTGTGTGTGGAGTGTGTGAGGGAGAGATAAATCAAGCAGATGAATCAGTCGGTAGCTATGGATTAAAACATCCTTCTCTTCATGTTTGTGCCACCTGCACATTTTCCCTCACAGATGTATGTTGATAGACTAAAGAACTGCCAGCCTTCCTACAAGCCACAGACACCTCAGACAACAGCAGTAGACTATATGAACCTCAGACAACAGCAGTAGACTATAAGAACCACAGACAACAGCAGTAGGCTATATGAACCTCAGACAACAGCAGTAGGCTATATGAACCTCAGACAACAGCAGTAGACTATAAGAACCACAGACAACAGTAGTAGACTATAATGAAAGATCAACACCAGCAGCAGGCATCAGAGAGACAGGAGAAACATCACCCTCCTGTCCTAAACAAATAATGGTCTTCTACCGTCAAACAGAGATCCTGGCCCTTCACCCCTCAGCTCTACAGACAGCAGAGAGATATCCTGGCCCTTCACCCCTCAGCTCTACAAACAGCAGAGAGATATCCTGGCCCTTCACCCCTCAGCTCTACAGACAGCAGAGAGATATCCTGGCCCTTCACCCCTCAGCTCTACAAACAGCAGAGAGATATCCTGGCCCTTCACCCCTCAGCTCTACAAACAGCAGAGAGATATCCTGGCCCTTCACCCCTCAGCTCTACAAACAGCAGAGAGATATCCTGGCCCTTCACCCCTCAGCTCTACAAACAGCAGAGAGACGGAGAGATGTAGAGGGAGGCAGAGAGAGGGGAGAGGCGCAGGCCAAAAACAATCCGTGGACCCTGTAGCTTCAACTGGTGTGTGTGTGTGTAAAGAAAGGCATCCTTTACCCTCTGACGACAGGCCTCCTCCTCCGTTAACACTCTCTGTGCTGGACTGGGAGTAGGCCATGGGGCCGCTCCTCTTCCCCTTCCTGAGGGAGCGGTTAGTGCTGGGGCTGCCCACCGGAGTGGAGGTAGACACCATCCCTCCATCCTTCCTGGAGAAGATACCGCTGAAGAACCTGACCAGCCGCCGGTCCGAGCCACTGGAGCGGCAGCCGGTGCCTCTCAGAAACCCCTCCTTCTCTGACACACTCTTCATGGAAAGAGTGATCAGATCGCTGTTGTCCAATGTGCGGTTTTTGCCTCTCGCTCGTTCCCAGCGGCTCAGCTCCGTCATTGAGTCAGTCTTGTTAAGGACAGCCCCGACTTCTAACGTGTTTCGTTTAGGAGGTCCCGTCTCATCGTAAGCCGGGTTCTGGAGGACTGTGGACTGGGGGGTCTGGTTGTCGTCCCCGGCTGTTCCTTCCCCGCGGCCGACACACCCAGAGCTGCTGTGGTGCTGGTCTTTGGAGAGGGTCCGGATGCTGCTGTGGTGCTGGTCTTTGGAGAGGGTCCGGATGCTGCTGTGGTGCTGGTCTTTGGAGAGGGTCCGGATGCGGAGCAGTTCGCCACCCGTCCAGTGTCGGAAACTGAAGCTCCGGCGAAGCAGGCTGGGGTGGCTCTTCAGTGGCGGCGTCTCGGGAGAGGCCTTGACGGCTCTTCCGTTACTTTTGGACGCACACGACTTGTCCTTACCCCCGTCCCCATTAGTTGGAGCATCACTGCCCTTGTCCTCTGTGCTCTTGGCTTTCAGAAGTCTTTTCTTCTTATCAACACTCCCATTCTCACCGTAGGAAGCAGATGTTGTCAAGGTTTTTTCAGTCTCCCCCTTAAGCCTCGAGTCAGTTTCAGCGCTTTCCTGTGTCCAGCTTATCCCCTGTGATTTCTTCTGACTCTGCGGTGACCTGGTCTCCTCTGAGGCCTGGCTGTTGTTACCAGGCTCTGTGGGGGGGCTAGTTTCCTTCAACTCTTTATACAACGGATACGCCTTTTTCATTTTCAGCCTTCCCAGTTCTAATTGTCCGGTGCTGAATGTCCTGAAATGTCTCATGTAGTTGTGTGAGTGGAACTCGTCGCTTTCATCCTCAACTTCTTTCAGCTCCTCCAGCAGACAACTCCTCTGGAGCTCCGAGGAGACCTCGCGACGGTAAGGGCCCACGTTGGGGTTCTCGAGACGTCGTGGTCCAGAGCTCCCGCAGCTAACCCCATCCTCCTCCTCCAAGCTCTCTTTCTTTACCAAGGTGAGAGAGATCCGGTACACTGTTTTCCTTTGTGGCGTTCCTCGCTCCATCCTTTCTATATTACCGTCAAGAAGGTACATTCTCTAGGGACACGAACTGAATTGGGAGCTACGGAATAGGCTACACGAGTGGGACAGACGTTACTTTGAATGGAAAAATGACTTACAGACACTGGTCCTTTGATGTCGTCTAGTAATAAGGAAGTAATAGTAGGCTATTTGTAATAATACTATAATTAAACGCGTACTATATTAAATTAGTTACACTACTAAATTAATATTAAATATCAAAACAATTTACTTATCCAGATGTGCAAAAGGGCATGAGAATTCGACGCAGGAAATGAATTCCTTTCACATCCCGGTGGATTTATAAACTGGCAACAAATGTAATGTAGGAACTAAACAAGCACCGCGTCTTCATTTAGGGCATGTCCGGCTTCTCTCCCTCTCAAAATGCATCGCTTGTGCAAAAAAAATGCCCACGGTTCTTTACGAGACTGCAGTCGCTTACAGAGTAATTTGTTGTCACAGCAAACAAAACAAATATTACTGGTTCAGGCAGCAGAGTGTCCGGGTGTATTGCTTCAAGATCCACAACGACAGTATTCCCATTATTGTAGAGTAATATTATTACATCGCTGTATTCCTCCAAGCGAAGTGAGTGTGTTGTCTCCCATTGTGTTCGCGCGCATCTCCCGCAGCGAAGCCAGCTTGCCTTAGGAACATTGATTTAGTGGTTTTGTTTTCAACCCCAGTGTCCGATTGTGATTGAAATGGGGGAATTTATAGCCAAAACCAAGCTTCCCCAATCCCTCACTCACACACGGTTATCCTGAGAACGCGAGGAAACGTAGCCACGGTCCCATATCCTTTTCCCCCTCCACCTCTCTCCTCACTTCACACTCAAGAGGGACACGGATCATCCAGCAAGAACCAAGGATTAGAAACAAAACACGAATCGGATTTCAAACATGGAATGGAACGAATTCACAGGCGGATAGCTGGCGTTTCAAAACGGTTTATATAGATATTACGAGTAATTTAGGGTTGCACAGGCCTCTACAATAAACAAAAGCCGTGTTTTAATTAAGAATTTAAAATGTGTAACAACTGTGTATTTACATAGGAACTAGGCGTATACTGTATATATGAGAACCACAGCAGTAATATATACCTAAAGAACAGTCTGGTTCATTCAGAGATAAAACAACCACCGGGAGAAAATGAGACATTGTGGCATTGATTTCACCTACATCCAAGGTCGATTGGACACGGTTATCAACACAAGGCTATCAGGTTGCTCAAAACAAACATTGGGAAATTCCACTCCGGGATTTACAGCATCTCACTGGTTCTCATTTAGGGGAGTGGCTTGTGCTTTTCTCTCTGTCCATCAGGATCTGTAAACCCACCTGGGCTGCCCCATCGATACTACTAGCGCCATAAGGATGAACGAAAGTGATATTACGAAAAAGGGAAACTATGGAATGATAACAATGACTACAACAGACTGATAACAATTCCAAACACATCAATATTCAAACGAGCTGTGCTCACTGCCGATAGATATTGTGGACATTGCAGAATTGTGCTGTATTGCTTAAAGGCTACTCTAGTCAACCAATTTGGCAGCAGCCTGATAAACGAGTCTACAAGCAAAACAAAACAAACCACTGATATAACTGGGTACAGTCCTTGAGAATAATTGTCAAAGGTGAAACCTTATCAAATATGCTAATTGATACGGTCCAATCATTCACGGTTAGAATCATAGTTTGTAAAGAACTTAGCTAAACTACTGTACAACTAATTTCCTGACCAAACCGAATCCGCGCATATGTTGATTATCTCCACCAGAACCGTTCATGACAAACAGGTTAAATAACCAAAACTAACTGTGAAACTAACTAACACACACACACACACACACACACACACATATATATATATACACACACACACACATATATATATATATACACACATACACACACACACACACACACACACACACACACACACACACACATATATATATATATATACAGTATATCACAAGTGAGTACACCCCTCACATTTGTGTAAATATTTGAGTATATCTTTTCATGTGACAACACTGAAGAAATTACACTTTGCTACAATGTAAAGTAGTGAGTGTACAGCTTGTATAGTTACTACTACTAAAATTCTTTGCCATGAGGTGCCATGTTGAACTTCCAGTGACCAGTCAGTATGAGGGAGTGTGAGAGCGATGACACCAAATTTAACACACCTGCTCCCCATTCACACCTGAGACCTTGTAACACTAACGAGTCACGTGACACCGGGGAGGGAAAATGGCTAATTGGGCCCAATTTGGACATTTTCACTTAGGGGTGTACTCACTTTTGTTGCCAGCGGTTTAGACATTAATGGCTGTGTGTTGAGTTATTTTGAGGGGACAGCAAATCTACACTGTTATACAAGCTGTACACTCACTACTTTACATTGTAGCAAAGTGTCATTTCTTCAGTGTTGTCACATGAAAATATATACTCAAATATTTACAAAAATCACTTTTGTGATATACTGTATATATACACACACATACATACATACATATATAGTACTTGTCAAAAGTTTGGACATACCTATTCATTCAAGGGTTTTTCTTTATTTGTACTATTTTCTACAATGTAGAATAATAGTGAAGACACCAAAACTATGAAATAACACATATGGAATCATGTAGTAACCACAAAGTGTTAAACAAATCAAATTATATTTGATTCTTCAAAGTAGCCACCCTTTGCCTTGACAGCTTGGCATTCTTTCAACCAGCTTCATGAGGTAGTTACCTGGAATGCATTTCAATTAACAGGTGTGCCTCAATTTCAAAGTTAATCTGTGGAATTTCTTTCCTTCTTAATGCGTTTGAGCCAATCAGTTGTGTTTTGACAAGGTAGGGGTGGTATACAGAAGATAGCCCTATTTGATAAAAGACACCAAGTCCATATTATGGCAAGAACAGCTCAAATAAGCAAAGAGAAATGACAGTCCATCATTACTTTAAGACATGAAGGTCAGTCAATCTGGAAAATTTCAAAAACGTTGAACGTTTCTTCAAGTGCAGTCGCAAAAACCATCATGTGCAATGATGAAACTGGCTCTCATGAGGACTGCCACAGGAAAGGAAAACCCACAATAAACAGTTAACATTAGTTGATTGATGCTTTTTGTGAGAGGTTTAATGCTTTAATAATTTATTATTATACATTATATAAATAAGCACGTTTAATTTTGTCTGGCTTGCCGTTCGAAATAAAGTAAAATATTTTTTTCTCAAATAATTTTAACTTTTCAGGGTAAGCAGGGCCATAAGTAAATAGGTAAACTGGGATATGACTAAATAATTAATCAGGGTGATTTTTCCACAAATCGACCTTTCCATGGTAGCAAGACCTTATCTATTTTTGCTAATTTTCTGTTCAAATGTTTTGTAGTAAGTTCCTTTACTTCTTTAGGGATATGAATACCGAGCATGTCCACTTCAACGTCAGGCCATTTTATTGGTCAACTACACGGTAATGTCAAAGTAGTATTTTTTTATGAACCAATGCGTAATATTAATCATAGTTTGGTTGTAATCCTGAGGTTAGAAAAATGATCTATGATGCTATGCAGGGATCTAGATTGCAGATTTAAGAGGGAAGTTGAGTCATCAGTGTAAAATGACACCTTTGTTTTTAAGCCCTGGCTTTCTAGCCCCTCTATATTATTGTTGGATCTGATTTTAACAGCCAACATTTCAATGGCCATAATAAATAGATATGCTGACAGTGGACAACCTTGTTTTACCAACTATATTCATTTGGGGAGAGTTCGAAACACATGAAAACATTCATGGACATTTAGCTAGCTTGCTGTTGCTAGCTAATTAATCCTGGGAGATAAACATTAGGCTGTTATTTAACCTGAAATGCATAATGGTCCTTGCTGGATCTTTGTAGAATTTTTCGTCATACAAAATTGTGTGTTCTCTACTCCGACAATTATTCCACAGATAAAAGGGGAAATCTAGTACGTTTTTAGCTAGTTTTCTTTGATTAATTTCTCCTCATTCATTCTTCTTCTGTGGATCTTATATGGCGGTTGGCAACCAACTTTAAGGTGCATTACCGCCACCAACTGGACTGGAGTGTGGACATTGTTCATTTTTGAAATGACACACATGGGTATGTGCTCGTAAAAACCAATGAGTAGAAGGGAGAGGCGGGACTTGCAACCAAGTTCTATTTTACCGCCTGGCTACACAGACGTCCGTTGACGCACACGAGCAGTTTGGATGAAATGATAATAACATGTATATGTGTACATTTATTTTGCAACGCTCTCTCAGGCCACACACTCAGGCCACACGGTCAGCATGTAATGGAACGGTCATGCCTTGGCAGTCACACACACAAGATTTTCAATTCAGCACTTCTCCCAGCCTCCAGTCAGCAACTCTTTCATCCTCTCCCTCACCCTTTCACCTCTCCCCACACTCCCGCCTTTTGCCCTCTCTCCCCCCTTTGCCCTTTCTCCTCCCCTCCCCCACCATTTCCCCCCTCACCTCTCCATTTCCCCCCCAGCCTCCCTCACCCAGTTTCCCCAGCCTCCCTCCCCTCCCTCACCCAGTTTCCCCAGCCTCTCCCCTGGTTTCAAGGGAAGGTGCTGGTGTTGGAGATTACCTTCCTTATCTCAACCCTAAATCCCCCTCGTCTTCCTTTCGCTTTCAACTTCTCTCTGCTTGACATTTATGGATCATTATTTACATCAAGGGAGATTACAGCAAGTTGATCAGCTCTTATATGCCCTGTGTCCGTCCACACACACACACACACACACACACACACGGGACGTCTTCATCTTTCTCCCTGCTAGTCCTTTCATTCCCCTCTGTCTGCCTCCTCACCTTTACTGAAGAGAGGAAAATAAACCTATACAACATTAACAGGTCCAGTCAGCCTACAGCTTGACCAGACTGACAATGCCTCCAAACCAGTGTGTTTCCAGGTCATAGAGCCTATTTGTAACAGACAGAAACACCACATTGAATTGACTGGTTTGATTGCTAGCTTTAAAAGCATAAAGGTTATTGTTAAGTTGCACTTTTCTACATCACTGTAACCTCTGCCATTTTGACAGCGACAAAGCGCTCCAGTCCCACCAGGCTGGCGACCGTTCATCTCCGAAATAATTGAAGAGATTTAAACCTATTGGGTGAGCGCAGCCCACGAGGCAGCCAGGCAGAGAGAGAAGGTACAGTACACACCCAACCGTATTGTCTGCAAAGAACCGACTGATTTCAAACACACCTCATCACACTTTCATCACAGCCCTGCCCTGGCTGTCACAAGCAGCTAGACGCCTGAACGGGGGTGTAAAAACAACCGACAGGCCAGCGAGTCAAGCATGGCATCAAAAATATATTATATTAAGCCTAAAAAAATGTATTTCACTTATTAAGCTAGTAGCTACCATGAACCTGAGGCTGGGTGTGTTCTGCAACAGCAAAGCAGGCTGGGGAAGTAAGTAACAGAGTGACTCTCTATTGTGACAATGCTGCCATCTGCATGCAGTACCTGAAGTCTAGTCTGAATCAATTCTCAGCATTTTGGTGGATTTAAAATTCACCATTTGAGTTCCAAGACAACAGCATGGTCAGTGACGACAATATCAGGAGGTAACACTGACAGGACACCACCACCTGCACTGCAGCCAAGCAACGTAATGACTTTCACAGACACTTTTTTACAACTATAATCTGAAATGAATCGGGCTCCCAATTCCAAACATGCTCGAAGCACGATATTTAGTCAAGGATGACGTCGTCTTCCCTCTTATCTGAGAACACAGGGTTCGGTCTAGGCCTGATCTCTCCCAAATAACACACCTGGAGCACACATCCACAGTACAGTTGGTGGTACGCATGCTGACACAATACAAATACATCCATCTCAAAGCGCGGGTGTGTGTGTGTGTGTGTGTGTGTGTGTGTGTGTGTGTGTGTGTGTGTGTGCGTGTATAGATTCTCAGAGACAGTACAGACTGTGCTGTACTTATTCATAGTCTTAAAAGACGAAGGGGTTTGATCATTGAAAGAAGACTCTGAATGAAATAATGTTTGAAGTGTGCAGGAGAAGGAAGGGAGTGGAGAGGATAGGGGGATGGGAGTGTTGCACCTGTCCTGTAGGCAGGAGTGTACACTATGCCCTCCACCACAATATAGTATGCACTTCTTCTTTGGGAATGTTGACAATATAGTGAAAAATACATATGATGAGCTGTATGAGTGACGAGTCCCAAAGCTCCGCAAAAGGCATCTTCTTTCTAAAAACTGACAGACCGACGTTCAGACAAGGCACTAAATACACTATATACAAAAGTATGTGGACACCCCATCAAATTAGGGTATTTTGCCATTTGCTGAAATGTGAATCAAATTGAGCACGCAGCCAAGCAATCTCCATAGACAAACATTGGCAGTAGAATGGCTCTTACTGAAGAGCTCAGTGACTTTGAACTTGGCATCGTCATAGGATGCCACCTATCCAACAAGTCCGTTCGTCAAATTTCTGCCCAGCTGTCCCGGTCAACTGTAAGTGTTGTTATTGTGAAGTGAAAAGGTCTAGGAGCAACAACGACTCAGCCGCAAAGTGATAGGGCACACAAGCTCACAGAACAGAACCGCCAAGAGCTGAAGCGCATTAAAATCACTCAACACCCACTACCGCGTTCCAAACTGCCTCTGGAAGCAACGTCAGCACAAGAACTGTTTGTCGACAATAAATGTTTGTCGGGGGCTTCCTGAATTGTTTTTCCATGGTCGAGCAGCCGCACCCAATCCTAATATCACAATGCGCAATGCCAAGTGTCGGCTGGAGTGGTGTAAAGCTCGCCGCCATTGGCCTCTGGAGCAGTGGACAAGTGTTCTCTGGAGTGATGAATCACGCTTCACCATCTGGCAGTCTGACGGACAAATCTGGGTTTGGTAGATGCCAGAAGAACACTACCTGACACAATGCATAGTGCCAACTGTAAAGTTTGGTGGATGAAGAATAATGGTCTGGGGCTGCTTTACACAGTTCAGACTAGGCCCCTTAGTTCCAGTGAAGGGAAATCTTAACGCTACAGCATACAATTACACTCTAG
>NW_027258511.1:0-25000 GCF_045791955.1 Oncorhynchus clarkii lewisi
TGTCTTTAACCCAGGTCTCCATTCACACACAGAGAAGATGTGTCTTTAACCCAGGTCTCCAGTCACACACAGAGAAGATGTGTCTTTAACCCAGGCCTCCATTCACACACAGAGAAGATGTGTCTTTAACCCAGGCCTCCATTCACACACAGAGAAGATGTGTCTTTAACCCAGGCCTCCATTCACACACAGAGAAGATGTGTCTTTAACCCAGGTCTCCATTCACACACAGAGAAGATGTGTCTTTAACCCAGGTCTCCATTCACACACAGAGAAGATGTGTCTTTAACCCAGGTCTCCAGTCACACACAGAGAAGATGTGTCTTTAACCCAGGTCTCCATTCACACACAGAGAAGATGTGTCTTTAACCCAGGTCTCCATTCACACACAGAGAAGATGTGTCTTTAACCCAGGTCTCCATTCACACACAGAGAAGATGTGTCTTTAACCCAGGCCTCCATTCACGCACAGAGAAGATGTGTCTTTAACCCAGGTCTCCATTCACACACAGAGAAGATGTGTCTTTAACAAAGGCCTCCATTCACACACAGAGAAGATGTGTCTTTAACCCAGGCCTCCATTCACACACAGAGAAGATGTGTCTTTAACCCAGGCCTCCATTCACACACAGAGAAGATGTGTCTTTAACCCAGGTCTCCATTCACACACAGAGAAGATGTGTCTTTAACCCAGGCCTCCATTCACACACAGAGAAGATGTGTCTTTAACCCAGGCCTCCATTCACACACAGAGAAGATGTGTCTTTAACCCAGGTCTCCATTCACGCACAGAGAAGATGTGTCTTTAACAAAGGCCTCCATTCACACACAGAGAAGATGTGTCTTTAACCCAGGTCTCCAGTCACACACAGAGAAGATGTGTCTTTAACCCAGGCCTCCATTCACACACAGAGAAGATGTGTCTTTAACCCAGGTCTCCATTCACACACAGAGAAGATGTGTCTTTAACCCAGGCCTCCATTCACACACAGAGAAGATGTGTCTTTAACCCAGGCCTCCATTCACACACAGAGAAGATGTGTCTTTAACAAAGGCCTCCATTCACACACAGAGAAGATGTGTCTTTAACCCAGGCCTCCATTCACACACAGAGAAGATGTGTCTTTAACCCAGGCCTCCATTCACACACAGAGAAGATGTGTCTTTAACCCAGGCCTCCATTCACACACAGAGAAGATGTGTCTTTAACCCAGGCCTCCATTCACACACAGAGAAGATGTGTCTTTAACCCAGGTCTCCAGTTACACACAGAGAAGATGTGTCTTTAACCCAGGCCTCCATTCACACACAGAGAAGATGTGTCTTTAACCCAGGTCTCCATTCACACACAGAGAAGATGTGTCTTTAACCCAGGCCTCCATTCACACACAGAGAAGATGTGTCTTTAACCCAGGCCTCCATTCACACACAGAGAAGATGTGTCTTTAACCCAGGTCTCCATTCACACACAGAGAAGATGTGTCTTTAACCCAGGCCTCCATTCACGCACAGAGAAGATGTGTCTTTAACAAAGGCCTCCATTCACACACAGAGAAGATGTGTCTTTAACAAAGGCCTCCATTCACACACAGAGAAGATGTGTCTTTAACCCAGGTCTCCATTCACACACAGAGAAGATGTGTCTTTAACCCAGGTCTCCAGTCACGCACAGAGAAGATGTGTCTTTAACCCAGGCCTCCATTCACACACAGAGAAGATGTGTCTTTAACCCAGGTCTCCATTCACACACAGAGAAGATGTGTCTTTAACCCAGGCCTCCATTCACGCACAGAGAAGATGTGTCTTTAACCCAGGCCTCCATTCACACACAGAGAAGATGTGTCTTTAACCCAGGTCTCCAGTCACACACAGAGAAGATGTGTCTTTAACCCAGGCCTCCATTCACACACAGAGAAGATGTGTCTTTAACCCAGGTCTCCAGTCACACACAGAGAAGATGTGTCTTTAACCCAGGCCTCCATTCACACACAGAGAAGATGTGTCTTTAACCCAGGCCTCCATTCACACACAGAGAAGATGTGTCTTTAACCCAGGTCTCCAGTCACACACAGAGAAGATGTGTCTTTAACCCAGGCCTCCATTCACACACAGAGAAGATGTGTCTTTAACCCAGGCCTCCATTCACACACAGAGAAGATGTGTCTTTAACCCAGGCCTCCATTCACACACAGAGAAGATGTGTCTTTAACCCAGGCCTCCATTCACACACAGAGAAGATGTGTCTTTAACCCAGGCCTCCATTCACACACAGAGAAGATGTGTCTTTAACCCAGGCCTCCATTCACACACAGAGAAGATGTGTCTTTAACCCAGGTCTCCATTCACACACAGAGAAGATGTGTCTTTAACCCAGGTCTCCAGTCACACACAGAGAAGATGTGTCTTTAACTCAGGCCTCCATTCACACACAGAGAAGATGTGTCTTTAACCCAGGTCTCCAGTCACGCACAGAGAAGATGTGTCTTTAACCCAGGCCTCCATTCACACACAGAGAAGATGTGTCTTTAACCCAGGTCTCCATTCACACACAGAGAAGATGTGTCTTTAACCCAGGCCTCCATTCACACACAGAGAAGATGTGTCTTTAACCCAGGTCTCCAGTCACACACAGAGAAGATGTGTCTTTAACCCAGGCCTCCATTCACACACAGAGAAGATGTGTCTTTAACCCAGGTCTCCAGTCACGCACAGAGAAGATGTGTCTTTAACCCAGGCCTCCATTCACACACAGAGAAGATGTGTCTTTAACCCAGGTCTCCATTCACACACAGAGAAGATGTGTCTTTAACCCAGGCCTCCATTCACACACAGAGAAGATGTGTCTTTAACCCAGGCCTCCATTCACACACAGAGAAGATGTGTCTTTAACCCAGGTCTCCATTCACACACAGAGAAGATGTGTCTTTAACCCAGGTCTCCAGTCACACACAGAGAAGATGTGTCTTTAACCCAGGTCTCCATTCACACACAGAGAAGATGTGTCTTTAACCCAGGCCTCCATTCACACACAGAGAAGATGTGTCTTTAACCCAGGTCTCCAGTCACGCACAGAGAAGATGTGTCTTTAACAAAGGCCTCCATTCACACACAGAGAAGATGTGTCTTTAACCCAGGTCTCCAGTCACGCACAGAGAAGATGTGTCTTTAACCCAGGCCTCCATTCACACACAGAGAAGATGTGTCTTTAACCCAGGTCTCCATTCACACACAGAGAAGATGTGTCTTTAACCCAGGCCTCCATTCACACACAGAGAAGATGTGTCT
This sequence comes from Oncorhynchus clarkii lewisi, assembly GCF_045791955.1. Lineage (NCBI taxonomy): Eukaryota > Metazoa > Chordata > Actinopteri > Salmoniformes > Salmonidae > Oncorhynchus > Oncorhynchus clarkii. Next base: position 3,286 of record NW_027258511.1, read on the forward strand.
TTAACCCAGGCCTCCATTCACACACAGAGAAGATGTGTCTTTAACAAAGGCCTCCATTCACACACAGAGAAGATGTGTCTTTAACCCAGGCCTCCATTCACACACAGAGAAGATGTGTCTTTAACCCAGGCCTCCATTCACACACAGAGAAGATGTGTCTTTAACCCAGGCCTCCATTCACACACAGAGAAGATGTGTCTTTAACCCAGGTCTCCATTCACACACAGAGAAGATGTGTCTTTAACCCAGGTCTCCAGTCACGCACAGAGAAACTGTGAGTCATAAATAACCTCTGAACTCTACTTTCAGGTAGGAGTACTGGTCTGACTTTATATCCCAGTTTGAGTCATTAATAACCTCTGAACTCTACTTTCAGGTAGGAGTACTGGTCTGACTTTATATCCCAGTTTGAGTCATTAATAACCTCTGAACTCTACTATCAGGTAGGAGTATGAGTCATTAATAACCTCTGAACTCTACTTCCAGGAAGGACTATTGGAAAGCCTTTATGTCCCCGTTTGAGTCATTAATAACCTCTGAACTCTACTTCCAGGTAGGACTATTGGAAAGCCTTTCTGTTGCAGTTTGAGTCATTAATAACCTCTGAACTCTACTTTCAGGTAGGAGTACTGGTCTGCCTTTTTATCCCAGTTTGAGTCATTAATAACCTCTGAACTCTACTATCAAGTAGGAGTACTGGTCTGACTTTATATCCCAGTTTGAGTCATTAATAACCTCTGAACTCTACTTCCAGGTAGGACTATTGGAAAGCCTTTATGTCCCAGTTTGAGTCATTAATAACATCTGAACTCTACTATCAGGTAGGAGTACTGGTCTGACTTTATGTCCCAGTTTGAGTCATTAATAACCTCTGAACTCTACTATCAGGTAGGAGTACTGGTCTGACTTTATATCCCAGTTTGAGTCATTAATAACATCTGAACTCTACTTCCAGGTAGGACTATTGGAAAGCCTTTCTCTTCCAGTTTGAGTCATTAATAACCCCTAAACTCTACTATCAGGTAGGAGTACGAGTCATTAATAACCTCTGAACTCTACTTCCAGGTAGGAGTACGAGTCATTAATAACCTCTGAACTCTACTTCCAGGGAGGACTATTGGAAAGCCTTTATGTTTTTAGAAACACCACTATTATATCTGTAGTACATCATCATCAATAAAAATACTAAAATGAACTGCTTATAGAGTTTCAATTACTCTTTTGCTGTCCCTCTCCTCACAATTCCTCGCCCTCCTCCTTACCACCATCCTCCTCCTCTCCCTTTCCTCTCCTCGTTCACGCTCCTCTCCCCCATTTCTCCCATTCCTCCAGCTTAGATGAATAATGTATTTCGGTACTCTTACTGCAGCCAGGCTCCTCGCACGTCCTGTCCAGTCCTGTCCTGTCAGACACATGAACACATGACTTCATTTGCTGAATCTTCAGAGTGGTTCAGACACAGTCCAACAGGGTTATATAGACATACTGTCTCAGAGTGGTTCAGACACAGTCCAACAGGGTTATATAGAGACATACTGTCTCAGAGTGGTTCAGACACAGTCCAACAGGGTTATATAGAGACATACTGTCTCAGAGTGGTTCAGATACAGTCCAACAGGGTTATATAGAGACATACTGTCTCAGAGTGGTTCAGACACAGTCCAACAGGGTTATATAGAGACATACTGTCTCAGAGTGGTTCAGACACAGTCCAACAGGGTTATATAGAGACATACTGTCTCAGAGTGGTTCAGACACAGTCCAACAGGGTTATATAGAGACATACTGTCTCAGAGTGGTTCAGACACAGTCCAACAGGGTTATATAGAGACATACTGTCTCAGAGTGGTTCAGACACAGTCCAACAGGGTTATATAGAGACATACTGTCTCAGAGTGGTTCAGACACAGTCCAACAGGGTTATATATAGACATACTGTCTCAGAGTGGTTCAGACACAGTCCAACAGGGTTATATAGAGACATACTGTCTCAGAGTGGTTCAGACACAGTCCAACAGGGTTATATAGAGACATACTGTCTCAGAGTGGTTCAGACACAGTCCAACAGGGTTATATAGAGACATACTGTCTCAGAGTGGTTCAGACACAGTCCAACAGGGTTATATGGAGACATACTGTCTCAGAGTGGTTCAGACACAGTCCAACAGGGATATATAGAGACATACTGTCTCAGAGTGGTTCAGACACAGTCCAACAGGGTTATATAGAGACATACTGTCTCAGAGTGGTTCAGACACAGTCCAACAGGGTTATATAGAGACATACTGTCTCAGAGTGGTTCAGACACAGTCCAACAGGGTTATATAGATACATACTGTCTCAGAGTGGTTCAGACACAGTCCAACAGGGTTATATAGAGACATACTGTCTCAGAGTGGTTCAGACACAGTCCAACAGGGTTATATGGAGACATACTGTCTCAGAGTGGTTCAGACACAGTCCAACAGGGTTATATAGAGACATACTGTCTCAGAGTGGTTCAGACACAGTCCAACAGGGTTATATAGAGACATACTGTCTCAGAGTGGTTCAGACACAGTCCAACAGGGTTATATAGAGACATACTGTCTCAGAGTGGTTCAGACACAGTCCAACAGGGTTATATAGAGACATACTGTCTCAGAGTGGTTCAGATACAGTCCAACAGGGTTATATAGAGACATACTGTCTCAGAGTGGTTCAGATACAGTCCAACAGGGTTATATAGAGACATACTGTCTCAGAATGGTTCAGACACAGTCCAACAGGGTTATATAGAGACATACTGTCTCAGAGTGGTTCAGATACAGTCCAACAGGGTTATATAGAGACATACTGTCTCAGAGTGGTTCAGATACAGTCCAACAGGGTTATATAGAGACATACTGTCTCAGAGTGGTTCAGACACAGTCCAACAGGGTTATATAGAGACATACTGTCTCAGAGTGGTTCAGACACAGTCCAACAGGGTTATATATAGACATACTGTCTCAGAGTGGTTCAGACACAGTCCAACAGGGTTATATAGAGACATACTGTCTCAGAGTGGTTCAGATACAGTCCAACAGGGTTATATAGAGACATACTGTCTCAGAGTGGTTCAGACACAGTCCAACAGGGTTATATAGAGACATACTGTCTCAGAGTGGTTCAGACACAGTCCAACAGGGTTATATAGAGACATACTGTCTCAGAGTGGTTCAGACACAGTCCAACAGGGTTATATAGAGACATACTGTCTCAGAGTGGTTCAGACACAGTCCAACAGGGTTATATAGAGACATACTGTCTCAGAGTGGTTCAGACACAGTCCAACAGGGTTATATAGAGACATACTGTCTCAGAGTGGTTCAGACACAGTCCAACAGGGTTATATATAGACATAGTGTCGTCCTGAGAGTGGTTCGGAGCACATGGAGAGATATGAATTCAGACCTTAATCTACACAGAGAAACTCGAGACCAGCCAATTGCAGCCGAGCCTGTTAGAGACCAGCCAATTACAGCCGAGCCCGTTAGAGACCAGCCAATTACAACCAAGCCCGTTAGAGACCAGCCAATTACAGCCGAGCCCGTTAGAGATCAGCCGATTACAGCCGAACCCGTTAGAGACCAGCCAATTACAGCCGAACCCGTTAGAGACCAGCCAATTGCAGCCGAACCCGTTAGAGACCAGCCAATTGCAGCCGAACCCGTTAGAGACCAGCCAATTACAGTCGAACCCGTTAGAGACCAGCCAATTACAGCCGAGCCCGTTAGAGACCAGCAATTACAGCCGAGCCCGTTAGAGACCAGCCATGATAGTCACCCCCCAGCACTGAAAACACCCAGGTTCCACAACTGCACTGCTCCTCCATCATTGAGAGGGATACATTCACAGAGCTGGAGAGAGACATGGTGGAGCTCAGAGAGCTGGAGAGAGACATAGTGGAGCTCAAAGAGCTGGAGAGAGACATGGTGGAGCTCAGAGAGCTAGTCCACACAATACAAACAGAACAAACCCACAAAACAGACCAGCACATCAACACCCCCCCCCAACAAGACCCCGAAGGGTAGAAGGTGGAGATAGACGGCTGTCTGAGAGAGCTGGCTGCTCTACAGACTGAGGTGAGAGAACTTAAAGAGGCACACATGGCAGTGAGTTAAGAGGTGAGAAAACTGAGGTGTGACAGAGAGCACGACGCTCCCCCAGGGAAGCCAGCAGAACAGCCCACCTCAGGCCCGGACCACAACCTCAACACCACAATGGGACAGACAACACAGGACCCACCAATGCAACAACACCCACCCCCACCTAACAGCCCCCACACATCCACTGAGGACACACAAAAGCCAGGCTCTCAGAGCGTTCACAGTGGGGAGGGAGAGAGACCTAGACCTCAACCCAGAATCTCTGAGCGTTCACAGTCCACCCACTGACACCCTTATCAGATCACAGCAAAATCACACTACTTGAACAGAGCTATGCTCAATCATGAGGCATCAAAGCCAAAGGTACTGAGTAATATAAAAAAATGGAAAGAAAGTAGTGTGGAAATCTACCAAAAAACAACTAGGTAACAACAAATGCAATTCCTTCTAGACTATTTCCCGGACATATGTTTCACTGTAATAGTGAAGGTGTAGACTTGGCATTGAGAAACAGAAGACCTGAGCCTACGCCTTCACTATGGTGAATCACTAAACCAATACAGAAGTACCCTACGGCTAAAGAAGGAACAGCAGAGTAGCCTAGTGGTTAGAGCGTTAGACTAGTAACCGGAAGGTAGCCTAGTGGTTAGAGCGTTGGACTAGTAACCGGAAGGTAGCCTAGTGGTTAGAGCGTTGGACTAGTAACCGGAAGGTAGCCTAGTGGTTAGAGCGTTGGACTAGTAACCGGAAGGTAGCCTAGTGGTTAGAGCGTTGGACTAGTAACCGGAAGGTAGCCTAGTGGTTAGAGCGTTGGACTAGTAACCGGAAGGCTAAAGAAGGAACAGCAGGGTAGCCTAGTGGTTAGAGCGTTGGACTAGTAACCAGCAGGTAGCTTAGTGGTTAGAGCATTGGACTAGTAACCAGCAGGTAGCCTAGTGGTTAGAGCGTTGGACTAGTAACCGGAAGGCTAAAGAAGGAACAGCAGGGTAGCCTAGTGGTTAGAGCGTTGGACTAGTAACCAGCAGGTAGCCTAGTGGTTAGAGCGTTGGACTAGTAACCAGCAGGTAGCTTAGTGGTTAGAGCGTTGGACTAGTAACCGGAAGGCTAAAGAAGGAACAGCAGGGTAGCCTAGTGGTTAGAGCGTTGGACTAGTAACCAGCAGGTAGCTTAGTGGTTAGAGCGTTGGACTAGTAACCAGCAGGTAGCCTAGTGGTTAGAGCGTTGGACTAGTAACCAGCAGGTAGCTTAGTGGTTAGAGCGTTGGACTGGTAACCGGAAGGCTAAAGAAGGAACAGCAGGGTAGCCTAGTGGTTAGAGTGTTGGACTAGTAACCAGCAGGTAGCCTAGTGGTTAGAGCGTTGGACTAGTAACCAGCAGGTAGCCTAGTGGTTAGAGCGTTGGACTAGTAACCGGAAGGCTAAAGAAGGAACAGCAGGGTAGCCTAGTGGTTAGAGCGTTGGGCTAGTAACCAGCAGGTAGCCTAGTGGTTAGAGCGTTGGACTAGTAACCAGCAGGTAGCTTAGTGGTTAGAGCGTTGGACTAGTAACCGGAAGGCTAAAGAAGGAACAGCAGGGTAGCCTAGTGGTTAGAGCGTTGGACTAGTAACCAGCAGGTAGCCTAGTGGTTAGAGCGTTGGACTAGTAACCAGCAGGTAGCTTAGTGGTTAGAGCGTTGGACTAGTAACCGGAAGGCTAAAGAAGGAACAGCAGGGTAGCCTAGTGGTTAGAGCGTTGGACTAGTAACCAGCAGGTAGCTTAGTGGTTAGAGCGTTGGACTAGTAACCAGCAGGTAGCCTAGTGGTTAGAGCGTTGGACTAGTAACCAGCAGGTAGCTTAGTGGTTAGAGCGTTGGACTGGTAACCGGAAGGCTAAAGAAGGAACAGCAGGGTAGCCTAGTGGTTAGAGTGTTGGACTAGTAACCAGCAGGTAGCCTAGTGGTTAGAGCGTTGGACTAGTAACCAGCAGGTAGCCTAGTGGTTAGAGCGTTGGACTAGTAACCGGAAGGCTAAAGAAGGAACAGCAGGGTAGCCTAGTGGTTAGAGCGTTGGGCTAGTAACCAGCAGGTAGCCTAGTGGTTAGAGCGTTGGACTAGTAACCAGCAGGTAGCTTAGTGGTTAGAGCGTTGGACTAGTAACCAGCAGGTAGCCTAGTGGTTAGAGCGTTGGACTAGTAACCAGCAGGTAGCTTAGTGGTTAGAGCGTTGGACTGGTAACCGGAAGGCTAAAGAAGGAACAGCAGGGTAGCCTAGTGGTTAGAGTGTTGGACTAGTAACCAGCAGGTAGCCTAGTGGTTAGAGCGTTGGACTAGTAACCGGAAGGCTAAAGAAGGAACAGCAGGGTAGCCTAGTGGTTAGAGCGTTGGGCTAGTAACCAACAGGTAGCCTAGTGGTTAGAGCATTGGACTGGTAACCGGAAGGCTAAAGAAGGGACAGCAGGGTAGCCTAGTGGTTAGAGCGTTGGGCTAGTAACCAGCAGGTAGCCTAGTGGTTAGAGCGTTGGACTAGTAACCGGAAGGCTAAAGAAGGAACAGCAGGTCAGAAATCAGCTCAATGTATCTGAAGAATTCAAAGACTCTAACCACTTCTGGGAAAACTGGAAAACAAACGGCAACATGTAGAGGCAACATGTAGAGGTATCTATCCAATCTGATTGGCTCTATAACAAATAACAAACAGCAAAAACATGTACCAAACCAGATAAGTATGGATAAACCACTTCTCCAATCTGATTGGCTCTATAACAAAGTACAAACAGCAAAAACATGTACCAAACCAGATAAGTATGGATAAACCACTTCTCCAATCTGATTGGCTCTATAACTACAGTATCTATCTATGGATAAACCACTTCTCCAATCTGATTGGCTCTATAACAAAGTACAAACAGCAAAAACATATACATGATGAAATACAGATCTTAGAATCAACTATTAAAGACTAGCAGAACCCACTGGATTCTCAAATGACATTGAATGAACTACAGGACAAAATACAAACCCTCCACCTCCAAAAGGCTTGTGGTGTTGATGGTATCCTCAGTGAAATGATAAATATACAGACAACAAATTCCAATTGGCTATACTAAAACTCTTTAACATCATTCTCAGCTCTGGCATAATCCCCAATATTTAGAACCAATGACTGATCACCCCAATCCACAGAAGTGAAGAGAAATGTGACCCCAATAACTTAGGTGGGATATGTGTCAACAGCCACCTTGGGAAAATCCTCTGCATTATCATTAACAGCAGACTCCTACATTTCCTCAGTGAAAACTATGTCCTGATTATATTTCAATTTGGCTTTTTACCAAATGACCGTACAACAGACCACGTATTCACCCTGTGCACCCTAATTGACAAACAAACAAACCAAAGCAAAGGCAAAGTGTTCTCATGCTTTGTTGATTTCAAAAAAGCGTTTGACTCAATTTGGCATGAGGGTCTGCTATACAAATTGATGGAAAGTGATGTTGGGGAAAAACATACAACATTATAAAATCCATGTACACAAATAACAAGTGTGCTGTTAAAATTGGCAAAAAAACACATTTCTTTCCAAAGTGCTGTGGGGTGAGACAGGGATGCAGCTTAAACTTCACCCTCTTCAACATATATATAGAATTGGCGAGGGCACTAGAACAGTCTGCAGCACCCGGCTTCACCCTGCTAGAATCTGAGGTCAAATGTCTACTGTTTGCTGATGATCTGGTGCTTCTGTCCCCAACCAAGGAGGGTCTACAGCAGCACCTAGATCTTCTGTACAGATTATGTCAGACCTGGGCCCTGACAGCAAATCTCAGTAAGATAAAAAAAATTATGTGTTCCAAAAAAGGTCCAGTCGCCAGGACCACAAATACAAATTCCATCTTGACACCGTTGCCCTAGAGCACACAAACAACTATACATACCTCGGCCTAAACATCAGCGCCACAGGTAACTTCAACAAAGCTGTGAACGAGCTGAGAGACAAGGCAAAAGGAACGTAAAATTTGACATACCAATTAGGATCTACCAAAAAAAATACTAGAATCAGTTATAGAACCCATTGCCCTTTATGGTTGTGAGGTCTGGGGTCCGCTCACCAACCAAGAATTCACAAAATGGGACAAACACCAAATTGATACCAAAGAATATCCTCCGTGTACAACCTAAAACACCAAATAATGCATGCAGAGCAGAATTAGGCCGATACCCGCTAATTATAGAAATACAGAAAAGAGAAAAGAAACATATGTTTCCCATGTCAATAAAGCACTTGACAGAGACACAGAGACACAGATACACAGAGACAGAGAGACAGAGAGACAGAGAGACAGAGAGACAGAAACACAGAGACAGAGAGACAGAGAGACAGAGAGACAAAGAGAGAGAGAGACAGAGACAGAGACAGAGAGAGAGAGAGAGAGAGAGAGAGACAGAGACAGAGACAGAGAGACAGAGACAAAGAGAGAGAGAGACAGAGACAGAGAGAGAGACAGAGACAGAGACAGAGAGACAGAGACAAAGAGAGAGAGAGAGACAGAGACAGAGACAGAGACAGAGAGAGAGAGAGAGAGAGAGAGAGAGAGAGTTTTCATCAGTTTTCTCCTCACCTCACTCTGTTTATTTATTTGAGCCAAGTAAACCTCCCCTCCTCCATTTCCTCCTTTCCCTCGTCTCTCCCTCGCATTCACCCTGTTTAGTTGTCTGTCTCACTGGGCTGATTGCTGTGAGGCTTGTTGTTGAGAGGTTGTTTGTTGTGAGGCTGTTTGTTATGAGGCTGTTTGTTGCGAAGCTGTTTGTTGTGAAGATGGTTCCTGTGAGGCTGTTTGTTGTGAGGCTGTTTGTTGTGAGGCTGTTTGTTGTGAGGCTGTTTGTTGTGAGGCTGGTTGTTGTGAGGCTGGTTGTTGAGAGGCTGTTTGTTGTGAGTCTGGTTGTTGTGAGGCTGTTTGTTGTGAGGCTGTTTGTTGAGAGGCTGGCTGTTGTGAGGCTGTTTGTTGTGAGGCTGTTTGTTGTGAGGCTGGTTGTTGTGAGGCTGTTTGTTGTGAAGCTGGTTGTTGTGAGGCTGTCTGTTGTGAGGCTGGTTGTTGTGTGGCTGGTTGTTGTGAGTGGTTGTTGTGAGACAGTTTGTTGTGAGGGTGTTTGTTGTGAGGCTGTTTGTTGTGAGGCTGGTTGTTGTGAGGCTGTTTGTTGTGAGGCTGTTTGTTGTGAGGCTGTTTGTTGTGAGTGGTTGTTGTGAAGCTGGTTGTTGTGAGGCTGTTTGTTGTGAGGCTGTTTGTTGTGAGTGGTTGTTGTGAGGCTGTTTGTTGTGAGGCTGTTTGTTGTGAGGCTGGTTGTTGGGAAGCTGGTTGTTGTGAAGCTGTTTGTTATGAGGCTGTTTGTTGTGAAGCTGGTTGTTGTGAAGCTGGTTGTTGTGAGACTGGTTGTTGTGAAGCTGTTTGTTGTGAGGCTGTTTGTTGTGAGGCTGGTTGTTGTGAGGCTGTTTGTTGTGAGCCTGTTTGTTGTGAAGCTGGTTGTTGTGAAGCTGGTTGTTGTGAAGCTGGTTGTTGTGAGGCTGTTTGTTGTGAGGCTGTTTGTTGTGAGGCTGGTTGTTGTGAAGCTGTTTGTTGTGAGGCTGTTTGTTGTGAGGCTGTTTGTTGTGAGGCTGTTTGTTGTGAAGCTGTTTGTTGTGAAGCTGGTTGTTGTGAGGCTAGTTGTTGGAAAGACTGTGTGTATATTTATCTCTGTTAATGTTCTGTTACCACCCTCTTGCTAATAACCAATGAACGTAAACAAAGACTGAAACACACACAGCCAGTAACAAAATATCAACACACACATTACTATAAACTGATATCAACACAAACACACATCAGTATAATCTGATGGTTGTAACAACCAGTGTTGCTGTTCAGAGAACGAATGGTTATCAAACTGCAAACAAACATTGGGGAACAAACACCAGGTCCATGATGCTGAGGGAACAGGGAACACACACCAGGTCCATGATGCTGAGGGAACACACACCAGGTCCATGGTGCTGAGGGATCAGGGAACAAACACCAGGTCCATGATGCTGAGGGAACACACACCAGGTCCATGATGCTTAGGGAACAGGGAACACACACCAGGTCCATGATGCTGAGAGAACACACACCAGGTCCATGATGCTGAGGGAACACACACCAGGTCCATGATGCTGAAGGAACAGGGAACACACACCAGGTCCATGATGCTGAGGGAACAAACACCAGGTCCATGGTGCTGAGGGAACACACACCAGGTCCATGATGCTGAGGGAACAGGGAACACACACCAGGTCCATGATGCTGAGGGAACACACACCAGGTCCATGATGCTGAGGGAACACACGCCAGGTCCATGATGCTGAGGGAACACACACCAGGTCCATGATGCTGAGGGAACACACACCAGGTCCATGATGCTGAGGGAACACACACCAGGTCCATGATGCTGAGGGAACACACACCAGGTCCATGATGCTGAGGGAACAGGGAACACACACAGGGTCCATGATGCTAAGGAAACACACACCAGGTCCATGATGCTGAGGGAACAGGGAACTCACACCAGGTCCATGATGCTGAGGGAACACACACCAGGTCCATGATGCTGAGGGAACACACACCAGGTCCATGGTGATGAGGGAACACACACCAGGTCCATGATGCTGAGGGAACACACACCAGGTCCATGATGTTGAGGGAACACACACCAGGTCCATGATGCTGAGGGAACACACACCAGGTCCATGATGCTGAGGGAACACACACCATGTCCATGGTGCTGAGGGAACACACACCAGGTCAATGATGCTGAGGGAACACACACCAGGTCCATGATGCTGAGGGAACAGGGAACACACACCAGGTCCATGATGCTGAGGGAAGACACACCAGGTCCATGATGCTGAGGGAACACACACCAGGTCCATGATGCTGAGGGAACACACACCAGGTCCATGATGCTGAGGGTACACACACCAGGTCAATGATGCTGAGGGAACACACACCAGGTCCATGATGCTGAGGGTACACACACCAGGTCCATGATGCTGAGGGAACACACACCAGGTCCATGATGCTGAGGGAACACACACCAGGTCCATGATGCTGAGGGAACACACACCAGGTCCATGATGCTGAGGGAGCACACACCATGTCCATGATGCTGAGGGAACACACACCAGGTCCATGATGCTGAGGGAACACACACCAGGTCCATGATGCTGAGGGAACACACACCAGGTCCATGATGCTAAGGGAACACACACCAGGTCCATGATGCTGAGGGAACACACACCAAGGTCCATGATGCTGAGGGAACACACACCAGGTCCATGGTGCTGAGGGAACACACACCAGGTCCATGGTGCTGAGGGAACACACACCAGGTCCATGGTGCTGAGGGAACACACACCAGGTCCATGATGCTGAGGGAACACACACCAGGTCCATGATGCTGAGGGAACACACACCAGGTCCATGATGCTGAGGGAACAGGGAACAAACACCAGGTCCATGATGCTAAAGGAACACACACCAGGTCCATGATGCTGAAGGAACACACACCAGATCCATGGTGCTGAGGGAACACACACCAGGTCCATGATGCTGAGGGAACACACACCAGGTCCATGATGCTGAGGGAACACACACCAGGTCCATGATGCTGAGGGATCACACACCAGGTCCATGATGCTGAGGGAACACACACCAGGTCCATGATGCTGAGGGAACACACACCAGGTCCATGATGCTGAGGGAACACACACCAGGTCCATGGTGCTGAGGGAACACACACCAGGTCCATGGTGCTGAGGGAACACACACCAGGTCCATGATGCTGAGGGAACACACACCAGGTCCATGATGCTGAGGGACCACATACCAGGTCCATGATGCTGAGGGAACAAACACCAGGTCCATGATGCTGAGGGAACACACACCAGGTCCATGATGATGAGGGAACACACACCAGGTCCATGATGCTGAGGGAACACACACCAGGTCCATGATGCTGAGGGTACACACACCCGGTCCATGATGCTGAGGGAACAAATACCAGGTCCATGGTGCTGAGGGAACAAATACCAGGTCCATGATGCTGAGGGAACAAACACCAGGTCCATGGTGTTGAGGGAACAAACACCAGGTCCATGGTGCTGAGGGAACAAACACCAGGTCCATGGTGCTGAGGGAACAAACACCAGGTCCATTATGCTGAGGGAACAAACACCAGGTCCATGATGCTGAGGGAACAAACACCAGGTCCATGATGCTGAGGGAACAAACACCAGGTCCATGATGCTGAGGGAACAAACACCAGGTCCATGATGCTGAGGGAACAAATACCAGGTCCATGGTGCTGAGGGGACAAATACCAGGTCCATGATGCTGAGGGAACAAATACCAGGTCCATGATGCTGAGGGAACAAATACCAGGTTCATGGTGCTGAGGGAACAAACACCAGGTCCATGGTGCTGAGGGAACAAACACCAGGTCCATGATGCTGAGGGAACAAACACCAGGTCCATGATGCTGAGGGAACAAATACCAGGTCCATGGTGCTGAGGGAACAAATACCAGGTCCATGATGCTGAGGGAACAAATACCAGGTCCATGGTGCTGAGGGAACACACACCAGGTCCATGATGCTGAGGGAACAGGGAACACACACCAGGTCCATGATGCTGAGGGAACACACACCAGGTCCATGATGCTGAGGGAACACACACCAGGTCCATGATGCTGAGGGAACACACACCAGGTCCATGATGCTGAGGGAACACACACCAGGTCCATGATGCTGAGGGAACACACACCAGGTCCATGATGCTGAGGGAACACACACCAGGTCCATGATGCTGAGGGAACAGGGAACACACACAGGGTCCATGATGCTAAGGAAACACACACCAGGTCCATGATGCTGAGGGAACAGGGAACTCACACCAGGTCCATGATGCTGAGGGAACACACACCAGGTCCATGATGCTGAGGGAACACACACCAGGTCCATGGTGATGAGGGAACACACACCAGGTCCATGATGCTGAGGGAACACACACCAGGTCCATGATGCTGAGGGAACACACACCAGGTCCATGATGCTGAGGGAACACACACCAGGTCCATGATGCTGAGGGAACACACACCATGTCCATGGTGCTGAGGGAACACACACCAGGTCAATGATGCTGAGGGAACACACACCAGGTCCATGATGCTGAGGGAACAGGGAACACACACCAGGTCCATGATAGTGAGGGAAGACACACCAGGTCCATGATGCTGAGGGAACACACACCAGGTCCATGATGCTGAGGGAACACACACCAGGTCCATGATGCTGAGGGTACACACACCAGGTCAATGATGCTGAGGGAACACACACCAGGTCCATGATGCTGAGGGTACACACACCAGGTCCATGATGCTGAGGGAACACACACCAGGTCCATGATGCTGAGGGAACACACACCAGGTCCATGATGCTGAGGGAACACACACCAGGTCCATGATGCTGAGGGAACACACACCATGTCCATGATGCTGAAGGAACACACACCAGGTCCATGATGCTGAGGGAACACACACCAGGTCCATGATGCTGAGGGAACATACACCAGGTCCATGATGCTAAGGGAACACACACCAGGTCCATGATGCTGAGGGAACACACACCAGGTCCATGATGCTGAGGGAACACACACCAGGTCCATGGTGCTGAGGGAACACACACCAGGTCCATGGTGCTGAGGGAACACACACCAGGTCCATGGTGCTGAGGGAACACACACCAGGTCCATGATGCTGAGGGAACACACACCAGGTCCATGATGCTGAGGGAACACACACCAGGTCCATGATGCTGAGGGAACAGGGAACAAACACCAGGTCCATGATGCTAAAGGAACACACACCAGGTCCATGATGCTGAAGGAACACACACCAGGTCCATGGTGCTGAGGGAACACACACCAGGTCCATGATGCTGAGGGAACACACACCAGGTCCATGATGCTGAGGGAACACACACCAGGTCCATGATGCTGAGGGAACACACACCAGGTCCATGATGCTGAGGGATCACACACCAGGTCCATGATGCTGAGGGAACACACACCAGGTCCATGATGCTGAGGGAACACACACCAGGTCCATGATGCTGAGGGAACACACACCAGGTCCATGGTGCTGAGGGAACACACACCAGGTCCATGGTGCTGAGGGAACACACACCAGGTCCATGATGCTGAGGGAACACACACCAGGTCCATGATGCTGAGGGACCACATACCAGGTCCATGATGCTGAGGGAACAAACACCAGGTCCATGATGCTGAGGGAACACACACCAGGTCCATGATGCTGAGGGAACACACACCAGGTCCATGATGCTGAGGGAACACACACCAGGTCCATGATGCTGAGGGTACACACACCCGGTCCATGATGCTGAGGGAACAAATACCAGGTCCATGGTGCTGAGGGAACAAATACCAGGTCCATGATGCTGAGGGAACAAACACCAGGTCCATGGTGTTGAGGGAACAAACACCAGGTCCATGGTGCTGAGGGAACAAACACCAGGTCCATGGTGCTGAGGGAACAAACACCAGGTCCATGATGCTGAGGGAACAAACACCAGGTCCATGATGCTGAGGGAACAAATACCAGGTCCATGGTGCTGAGGGAACAAATACCAGGTCCATGATGCTGAGGGAACAAATACCAGGTCCATGGTGCTGAGGGAACACACACCAGGTCCATGATGCTGAGGGAACAGGGAACACACACCAGGTCCATGATGCTGAGGGAACACACACCAGGTCCATGATGCTGAGGGAACACACACCAGGTCCATGATGCTGAGGGAACACACACCAGGTCCATGATGCTGAGGGAACACACACCAGGTCCATGATGCTGAGGGAACACACACCAGGTCCATGATGCTGAGGGAACACACACCAGGTCCATGATGCTGAGGGAACAGGGAACACACACAGGGTCCATGATGCTAAGGAAACACACACCAGGTCCATGATGCTGAGGGAACAGGGAACTCACACCAGGTCCATGATGCTGAGGGAACACACACCAGGTCCATGATGCTGAGGGAACACACACCAGGTCCATGGTGATGAGGGAACACACACCAGGTCCATGATGCTGAGGGAACACACACCAGGTCCATGATGCTGAGGGAACACACACCAGGTCCATGATGCTGAGGGAACACACACCAGGTCCATGATGCTGAGGGAACACACACCATGTCCATGGTGCTGAGGGAACACACACCAGGTCAATGATGCTGAGGGAACACACACCAGGTCCATGATGCTGAGGGAACAGGGAACACACACCAGGTCCATGATAGTGAGGGAAGACACACCAGGTCCATGATGCTGAGGGAACACACACCAGGTCCATGATGCTGAGGGAACACACACCAGGTCCATGATGCTGAGGGTACACACACCAGGTCAATGATGCTGAGGGAACACACACCAGGTCCATGATGCTGAGGGTACACACACCAGGTCCATGATGCTGAGGGAACACACACCAGGTCCATGATGCTGAGGGAACACACACAAGGGTCCATGATGCTGAGGGAACACACACCAGGTCCATGATGCTGAGGGAACACACACCATGTCCATGATGCTGAAGGAACACACACCAGGTCCATGATGCTGAGGGAACACACACCAGGTCCATGATGCTGAGGGAACATACACCAGGTCCATGATGCTAAGGGAACACACACCAGGTCCATGATGCTGAGGGAACACACACCAAGGTCCATGATGCTGAGGGAACACACACCAGGTCCATGGTGCTGAGGGAACACACACCAGGTCCATGGTGCTGAGGGAACACACACCAGGTCCATGGTGCTGAGGGAACACACACCAGGTCCATGATGCTGAGGGAACACACACCAGGTCCATGATGCTGAGGGAACACACACCAGGTCCATGATGCTGAGGGAACAGGGAACAAACACCAGGTCCATGATGCTAAAGGAACACACACCAGGTCCATGATGCTGAAGGAACACACACCAGGTCCATGGTGCTGAGGGAACACACACCAGGTCCATGATGCTGAGGGAACACACACCAGGTCCATGATGCTGAGGGAACACACACCAGGTCCATGATGCTGAGGGAACACACACCAGGTCCATGATGCTGAGGGATCACACACCAGGTCCATGATGCTGAGGGAACACACACCAGGTCCATGATGCTGAGGGAACACACACCAGGTCCATGATGCTGAGGGAACACACACCAGGTCCATGGTGCTGAGGGAACACACACCAGGTCCATGGTGCTGAGGGAACACACACCAGGTCCATGATGCTGAGGGAACACACACCAGGTCCATGATGCTGAGGGACCACATACCAGGTCCATGATGCTGAGGGAACAAACACCAGGTCCATGATGCTGAGGGAACACACACCAGGTCCATGATGCTGAGGGAACACACACCAGGTCCATGATGCTGAGGGAACACACACCAGGTCCATGATGCTGAGGGTACACACACCCGGTCCATGATGCTGAGGGAACAAATACCAGGTCCATGGTGCTGAGGGAACAAATACCAGGTCCATGATGCTGAGGGAACAAACACCAGGTCCATGGTGTTGAGGGAACAAACACCAGGTCCATGGTGCTGAGGGAACAAACACCAGGTCCATGGTGCTGAGGGAACAAACACCAGGTCCATGATGCTGAGGGAACAAACACCAGGTCCATGATGCTGAGGGAACAAACACCAGGTCCATGATGCTGAGGGAACAAACACCAGGTCCATGATGCTGAGGGAACAAACACCAGGTCCATGATGCTGAGGGAACAAACACCAGGTCCATGATGCTGAGGGAACAAATACCAGGTCCATGGTGCTGAGGGGACAAATACCAGGTCCATGATGCTGAGGGAACAAATACCAGGTCCATGATGCTGAGGGAACAAATACCAGGTTCATGGTGCTGAGGGAACAAACACCAGGTCCATGGTGCTGAGGGAACTAACACCAGGTCCATGATAATGAGGGAACAAACACCAGGTCCATGTTGCTGAGGGAACAAATACCAGGTCCATGGTGCTGAGGGAACAAATACCAGGTCCATGATGCTGAGGGAACAAATACCAGGTCCATGATGCTGAGGGAACAAATACCAGGTTCATGGTGCTGAGGGAACAAACACCAGGTCTATGGTGCTGAGGGAACAAACACCAGGTCCATGATGCTGAGGGAACAAACACCAGGTCCATGATGCTGAGGGAACAAACACCAGGTCCATGATGCTGAGGGAACAAATACCAGGTCCATGGTGCTGAGGGAACAAACAGCAGGTCCATGGAGCTGAGGGAACAAACAGCAGGTGCTGAGGGAACAGGGAACAAACAGCAGGTCCATGGTGCTGAGGGAACAAACACTAGGTCCATGGTGCTGAGGGAACAAACACCAGGTCCATGGTGCTGAGGGAACAAACAGCGGTCATTGGTGCTGAGGGAACAAACACTAGGTCCATGGTGCTGAGGGAACAAACAGCAGGTCCATTGTGCTGAGGGAACAAACACCAGGTCCATGATGTTGAGGGATTAAATACCAGGTCCATGGTGCTGAGGGAACAAACAGCAGGTCCATTGTGCTGAGGGAACAAACACCAGGTCCATGATGCTGAGGGATTAAATACCAGGTCCATGGTGCTGAGGGAACAAACAGCAGGTCCATGGTGCTGAGGGAACAAACACTAGGTCCATGGTGCTGAGGGAACAAACACCAGGTCCATGGTGCTGAGGGAACAAACACCAGGTCCATGGAGCTGAGGGAACAAACAGCAGGTCCATGGAGCTGAGGGAACAAACAGCAGGTGCTGAGGGAACAGGGAACAAACAGCAGGTCCATGGTGCTGAGGGAACAAACACTAGGTCCATGGTGCTGAGGGAACAAACACCAGGTCCATGGTGCTGAGGGAACAAACACCAGGTCCATGGAGCTGAGGGAACAAACACCAGGTCCATGGTGTTGAGGGAACAAACAGCAGGTGCTGAGGGAACAGGGAACAAACAGCAGGTCCATGGTGCTGAGGGAACAAACACCAGGTCCATGGTGCTGAGGGATCAGGGAACAAACACCAGGTCCATGGTGCTGAGGGAACAAACACCAGGTCCATGGTGTTGAGGGAACAAACAGCAGGTGCTGAGGGAACAGGGAACAAACAGCAGGTCCATGGTGCTGAGGGAACAAACACCAGGTCCATGGTGCTGAGGGATCAGGGAACAAACAGCAGGTCCATGGTGCTGAGGGAGCAGGGAACAAACACCAGGTCCATGGTGCTGAGGGAACAAACACCAGGTCCATGGTGCTGAGGGATCAGGGAACAAACACCAGGTCCATGGTGCTGAGGAATCAGGGAACAAACAGCAGGTCCATGGTGCTGAGGGAACAGGGAACAAACAGCAGGTCCATGGAGCTGAGGGATCAGGGAACAAACACCAGGTCCATGGTGCTGAGGGAACAAACACCAGGTCCATGGTGCTGAAGGAACAATCACCAGGTCCATGGTGCTGATGGAACAGGGAACAAACAGCAGGTCCATGGTGCTGAGGGAACAAACATCAGGTCCATGGTGCTGATAGAACAGGGAACAAACAGCAGGTCCATGGTGCTGAGGGAACAAGGAACAAACAGCAGGTCCATGGTGCTGAGAAAAGGGGTGTTTATAAAGTTTATGTTTATAAATTATTATAACAGTTGACATAACAGCATTGTTGTGCAACAAGCCCCAATTTATTTAAATAGTTATGTAACTTGTGAATGAAATGACTTGCTGGGATACTACATTAAAACACTAGTAGTTTACTACATGTACTACGGGAGAGCACTGCTCAGGCCTGTTCTATTACATGTACTACGGTAGAGCGCTGCCTAGGCCTGTTCTACTACAGGTACTACGGTAGAGCACTGCTAGGCCTGTTCTACTACATGTACTACGGTAGAGCACTGTCCAGGCCTGTTCTACTACATGTACTACGGTAGAGCCCTGCTCAGGCCTGTTCTACTACATGTACTATGGTAGAGCGCTGCTCAGGCCTGTTCTACTACATGTACTATGGTAGAGCACTGTTCAAGCCTGTTCTACTACAGGTACTACGGTAGAGCACTGCTCAGGCCTGTTCTATTAGATGTACTACGGTAGAGCACTGTCCAGGCCTGTTCTACTACATGTACTACGGTAGAGCCCTGCTCAGGCCTGTTCTACTACATGTACTATGGTAGAGCGCTGCTCAGGCCTGTTCTACTACATGTACTATGGTAGAGCACTGTTCAAGCCTGTTCTACTACAGGTACTACGGTAGAGCACTGCTCAGGCCTGTTCTATTAGATGTACTATGGTAGAGCACTGTTCAGGCCTGTTCTACTACAGGTACTACGGTAGATCCCTGCTAGGCGCTGCCTAGGCCTACAGTAGAGCGCTGCCTAGGCCTGTTCTACTACATGTACTACGGTAGAGCACTGTTCAGGCCTGTTCTACTACATGTACTACGGTAGAGCGCTGCCAAGGCCTGTTCTACTACATGTACTACGGTAGAGCACTGCCCAGGCCTGTTCTACTACATGTACTACGGTAGAGCGCTGCTAGGCGCTGCCTAGGCCTACAGTAGAGCGCTGCCTAGGCCTGTTCTACTACATGTACTACGGTAGAGCACTGTTCAGGCCTGTTCTACTACATGTACTACGGTAGAGCGCTGCTCAGGCCTGTTCTACTACATGTACTACGGTAGAGCGCTGCCTAGGCCTGTTCTACTACAGGTACTACGGTAGAGCACTGTTCAGGCCTGTTCTGCTACATGTACTACGGTAGAGCGCTGCTCAGGCCTGCAGTCTGTAATCTAGCTGACCTCTGTCTCTTATGTTCCAGCCTTTCCACTGGCTGCTGTCCAGACCATAGAGATAGGGACAGGATGTAGATGGTTGTAACCCCTTTGAGCATGGACGTTGCCTTTGAGGGCTTCCAGCATTTTAAAGTAGTCAACTGTGTGAGGATTCCTATAGGTTGGTGCATGGTGCATCAGTCAATGATCAGAGCATTGTTTTCTTCTTCAAATTGGGTTGCTTACGATTTGGAAATGGCTTTATGCTATATCACAGCCATCTAGTGGTTATGATAGAGCTAGCAAGAAAGGCATTTCACTGCACTTGTGCATGTAACATTAAAACTTCGATTGGATTTGAAAACTGAACTTGAAATAATAAATGAATGACACGATTTGGTTCAGGACTCAAGCACTGCAGGTGGCGGTACATCACCAATATTAGCTTTATGTATTTAAAAAAAGACTACTTTAAAATGGAGATAGCGTCAATGGTGCTGCTCATGCTGTCACAGATGCCTTTATGGTAAAGATACAAAGATGAGTCCTCTATAAGGGATTGATGGCCATGCTGGCCTCTTCCTTCCCATCTTCCTCCCCTCTCCCTACCTCTCTTCCTCTCCCTACCTCTCTTCCTCTCCCTTCCTCTCTCCTCTCCCTTCCTCTCTCCTCTCCCTTCCTCTCTCCTCTCCCTTCCTCTCTCCTCTCCCTTCCTCTCTCCTCTCCCTTCTTCTCTCCTCTCCCTTCCTCTCTCCTCTCCCTTCCTCTCTTCCTCTCCCTTCCTCTCTTCCTCTCCCTTCCTCTCCTCTCCCTTCCTCTCTCCTCTCCCTCTTGTCAACACTGATACATATTTGATGATGGTAGTTCAGACCACAGTGATATTTATGAGTGAATCAGGTTGACGCCTGGCAGAGGGCTGGGGAGAGGAGCTTAGGGGTGGAGAGAGGAGTGGGGTTTAGGGTTAGGGTGGGGGGGCTGGGTTATGAGGAGTGGGAAGGGGGGTTAGGCTAGGGCTGGGCAGGCTGGTTGTGAGGAGTGGGAAGGGGGGTTAGGCTGGGGCTGGGGAGGCTGGGTGAGAATCTTGGGAAGGGGGCTTAGGGTTCAGGTGGGGCTGGGGTGGCTGGGTGAGAGGAGTGGAATTGGGGTTCGGCTGGGGAGGCTGGGTGAGAATCTTAGGAAGGGGGCTTTGGGTTCAGATGGGGCTGGGGGGGCTGGGTGAGAGGAGTGGAAGTGGGGTTAGGGTGGGGTTGGGGAAACTGGGAAGAAGAGTGGGAAGGGGAGGGTAGGGTGGGGCTGGGGAGGCAGGGTGAGAAGAGTGGGAAGGGAGGGTAGGGTGGGGCTGGGGGGGCAGGGTGAGAAGAGTGGGAAGGGGGGGTTAGGGTGGGGCTGGGGGGGCTGAGTGAGAAGAGTGAGAAGAGAGGGTTAGGGTGGGGCTGGGGGGGCAGGGTGAGAAGAGTGGGATGGGGAGGGTAGGGTGGGGCTGGGGGGGCAGGGTGAAAAGAGTGGGAAGTGGAGGGTTAGGGTGGGGCTGGGGGGCTGGGTGAGAAGAGTGGGAAGGGAGGGTTAGGGTGGGGCTGGGGGGGCTGGGTGAGAAGAGTGGGAAGGGAGGGTTAGGGTGGGGCTGGGGGGGCTGGGTGAGAAGAGTGGGAATGGAGGGTTAGGGTGGGGCTGGGGGGGCTGGGTGAGAAGAGTG